>NC_056751.1:777966730-778049230 GCF_019279795.1 Protopterus annectens | reverse complement strand
TAAATTGCACGCAAAAGAATGCAAAGTACATAATGTTTCTGTGTAACATAGACATAGAGGAATACAATAAATGTAATGTATATAATATTGCACATCATAAATATAAAAAAATCACATTTATAAAATCATTTCATCAATTAAAAAACATGATTCAACTGCCAATAAGTTTAGCAAAAAATTCATCAAATGACTTAAAACTTTGTGTGATTAATTACATTGGTAATACACCATCACTCTACTCTTAGCGTGTTAAAAAATGTTTAATTATTAAAAATATTATTAAAAAATATTATTAAAAAATGTTATTAAAAATTGTTTTTAAATAATTTGTAACATATTGTATAATTGCTTATGCCAAACTTGTGCTTCAAGGCATGTGTTGAATAAATATGTAAATATACAGGAAAAATAATAATATCATGTCAGGCTCAATACAAGCAAACACAGGAGGATTATGGCTGACAAAGTTTGCAGATGCGGATAACTGGTGCCAGAACCATGGCCTAAAGTTAAATGCCAAAACAAGGTTACCCCCTAGCTACCATATAGGTGGCACTCCACTAAGCACAGAAGAGGTTATCAGGGATCTGGGGACCCAGGTTGACAGTAGTTAGAAAGACCTTCTACATTGCCCACCTGATCATGAAAGGATTCACATCTAGATCAAGGAGGCTCATCACTCATCAGACCAATGATTGAGTACAATGCCCCATTCAGAATGTATCTGACCCGAAAGTTTCTCACCAAAAGGATAAAGGGTCTCAAAAATATGTTTTATGCTGCCCGACTGAAGGAACTCCAGCTCTACTCAGTTGAATTAATGAGAGACTTAAACCTTAACATGGTCGTGCTGGAGGGACAGATTCATCACCCAGAGACTCTATGCTGTGGAACAAAGTTCAAGAGAAATCTTGACCAATGGATGGGAGATAGGGATTACCTCTGTGTCACTGCTCGACAGAGGCACAGCAAAATAGGCATAGTATCCTTCAAGCCACAAAACTCTGGGCTAGGCTTATAAATGCCCTAGGGCAGATAGCCTAGTATGAGCCTATGAACCTATGAATATGGTTTAATGAATAATATTTGGTAATATTGGAATAGATTAATGGATGTTTGATATAAATAACAATCTCTAAAAACTAGTGATAAACTAGCATTAAAATCTGCTTAAGTGACCTCGTGCATAAAGTAAATCACAAATCCATATCAAAATAGAAAAATATGACAAAAAAGAAAAAAATGTAGAAAAAAATAGAAAAATTAGAAAAAATTAAACACTATAATCGAGCAGTTCTTAACTTCAGGACACTACTGATATTAATGCTATCATTGAGTCCTGGCGGTTTACCTGCATCCAGTCTCAATTGCCACAAAAGTTCCCGATACTCAAGTGTGGTTTCCCAGTCACCACCTCTAGGTTCATGCGCAACTTGCTCTAATACCATAAATTTAAGGTTCATGTTAGGACAGGAAACTGTGTGTTTATAAAAGGCGTTAGTTTCTTTTTGCTTAGAGATGTCATATAAATGTTCATAAATACGCCTCCAAATAGGTCTCTCTGTCTTACCGACATAAAAACTTGTACATACTGTACATACCCCTAAATATACCACACCTTTTGTTGCACAATTAGAATAACTACTAGATTTAAAAAGAAATTTCCTAGCTGGAATATATAAATTGCATTCATTAATTATAGTGTCACATTGTTTACAGGCACCACATTTAAAAGTGCCTAATCTGCGTCTGTTGGTTGCAGAACTCAAAATATCTTTCTTCTCAAATAGTTGTTTAAGGTTAGTGTCCCTTTTCCTCACAGAAATAGGATGTGTCTGTACTAGTTCTTTGAGTTCATCATGCAATGTAAGTATTGGCCAGTGTTTCCAGATAATATTCTCTATATCAGGGGCATCAAGTGAATAGGTGTAAATAAAACTATTTTCCAGCTTTGGACCACTGTCTATTAATGGAACTCGACTTTCAAAACTTACAGGACTTACCAAAAGTCCAGCATCTAATAAAGGAGGGTGTTTTGTATCTCTGTTGGCAATAATCTCATTGGCCAACTTTGTCAGTAAGGATTCAGGGTACCAACCAGAGACCCTGATAGCTACAAATAAACCCTTCCTACAACCTAATACCGTTGAGTATCATATTATTACCTCATAACTATATGTATATTATCTATTTACTACATATAAACTATATATTGAAAATAAAGCTTAAAGGTGTACATAACATAACATAATAGAATACATAATACTATTTACAGCTATAAATATTATCTAATTATCTCTACAACTATTAATCCCAAATTAAAATAAGCTAAAAGGAATAAATAAAGATATTTACCTTATGATGTGTGTTACTCATGTGGAGATTTTAAGTATTACATTTATATGCACCGACAGTTAAAACAAATGACAGCTTTAATTATGAAATATAGTCACTTGTTTCTGTGGTTTTTACTATATTGTAAGCAGCCATCTATTTGTAGTAGCATGTCTCTTCAAGGTAAACAAACTCCAGTTCATTTCTTAAGTTTTATCGAAATGTTTACTCTTCTGTATATATTTCAGGGCATCATCCAAGGTGTAAAAAGTTTCTGTCCATCAGATAAAATTATCTTTATTTTAGCAGAAAGAAATACTTGAGCTTTGATGTTCATTTTCTTTTAAACTTTTTATGGGAGTTATGATATGAATGCTCACCTTTTTGTAATAATAGATGAAGAGTAGTCATTATCAAATATGATAGTATTCTCTTTTATTTTAATAAGAGAGTTTGCCCAAGTCTTTATCTTGAATGGAAAGAAATCTGACAATTACTGGCCTTGGAGATGGTGGATGTTTCTTTAAGGAAGAGTTATAAAGAGATCTATGAGCTCTCTTAATACCAAAATAGAAGACTTCAGGTAAGTTCATACTCTTTGGCAACCGGTTATTTAAAAAAATTAACCATGTTGCCACCTTCCTCTTTTTCCAGAATGCCATAAATTCTAATATTGTTTCTTCTAGATCTATTCTCCAAGTCTTCTATTTTCTCCAAAAGTAAAGTATTTTGTTTGAGAACAAATTCTGTATGACTTCCATTTTCAGCCATTCTTCCATCCAGGGCATTAACTGGCTCTTCTATCCCTGAAATCTGTAGAGACTACTGTTTAAGAACATCATTCAGTAAATCAGTGTGTCTTTTCCATTCATCTTTACATTGCCAATTTTATTCTCTAATTTATCCATTTTCAAAGAAATTTCATGGATGCTGCTAAGAATAGATTTTAGCTCTTTTTTAATAGTATTTTCCTGGAAACTAAACTTAGAATGACTCTTTCTAAATATAAAAAAAGAAAACTTTAATATTTCCTTGATATGAAAGAATGATGAAAATCATAAAATTTGATTTTCTTTTAAAATACTTATTAGAAATGTGTTTAATTATATAACTTTCAGTCATAAAAATATTCCTTGATTTATAATTAAAAAATCCTCTCAAAATAGCTAAAAAGAAATGGAACAAAAGATCAGTGGTATTATCCATCTAGGCCAACTCTCAAAGATGATGAGTTTTGCAGATGTGACAAAAATGTGAAAGGATAGCATGGCATTTTAAAGACAGATGAGGTGCCCTGTGGTGAGTGTAGTATTTATGGTGAAGTTAACATAGAGTTAAGGAATGAAACAGAAAGGCATTGATGATGTAACATGGAAGAAGGAGGACTATGGAGCAATTTTAACTTCTGATTTTGCTGTGGGGTTGGCTTATTGCAGCCAAAGATGGAAGTCTGGATGAATCATTAAAGGAAGGAAAGTTGGGGCATAGATAAAACAATGGTGGGTAAGTGTCATAGGAAGGGATGGGCTGAATGAAAATAAGGAAGACGTTTTAAGAGAATTATTAATTCAGTGTAAAAATAATGGTAATGGGTGATGGCATCATCCTTGGTGGAGACTTTAGTAGGATGCTTGAACCTGAGAAGGATAAGCTGCATGGAACAGTCAGGTTTCATAATAGGGGGCAAACAGTACTGAGGAAGGAAACTGATAAGTTAGGGCAGGTTAGTACCTGGTAGAACAAATAGAGGGATAGCAGTCACTTTATTTTTCACGAGAGTAGAACAAGCAAGCAAATTGATGCATTACTGATGAATGAACAGATAACAAGGAAATAGAAAAGATGGAGTTAATGTAGAAGAATATTTCTGATCACACTATGGTAGAATTACCTTGGTCAAGATGGCTGCACCATTGAGGAGATGGCGGTTTAACTCACGCAATTGAAACATTGTGAATAGTATGACATGGTTGAGTGAAAATGTACGCAGACCATGAAGTGGATTATAAATGAGGTGCAGAGAGAGGAACAGGTGAATAGAACAGTATGAAGGCTGCATGAATGGGGAAAATAGCATACATACTGATCAAAAATGCAAAAAGACATGACAAGTTAGTAGAAGAGGAGAGGGTGTTGCAGTAGCTCCAGTAAATGCTAGGCAGATGAGAAGATAAGCAGTTAACTTGGAATGTTAGGGAGATAAGAAACATTTTAAAGACTGTAAAAGAATCCAAGAAAGAAGTAGAATTGGGTAGGAGAGGAACAAAATGGTTGGTGAAAGGGAAAACAGAGACTAAATGCTTATTGAGGAAATTAAAGGAAGAAGAAATAAACAAAAAGGGTTGTGAGGAATAAAGAACGAACTGTGTGAAAGGGCAGCAATGAATGAAAATGAAAGGGAGTTATTAAACCTGTCTCAGCAAAAGCTGTATAAAGACAGCAGGACCCGCGTGGGAGTGCTCTCTCAGTGCAAGATATTTCATGAGCTCCCTGTACTCTTGTGTGTCTTTCAGGATTTATAACACTTAATCCATAACAACATTCAAAACCACTGCATGATCATAGCAAGTGTTGTGAGAGTGTGATGGATTGCATTCGGCATGGGACCCTGTCTATTTTAAGGAGTTTATTTATTTACTTGTTCATTTATCAATTCCAGTACTGCTATGTAATGTTCAAAGTGAAACCAGATGGCTGAGATACCTGAAAACATTTCATGGGATATAAAAGAAAGTTAAAGAACAAAAATTATTCAGAAACAAGAGGTAGCAAAAGAGATAAACAGTCTACTCACTCAGTTAGATGAAGGAACCATAACTACTCCAATATCATTTGATAAGCAATGGGAAGCTGCTAAAGCAGTTATTAGAGGTGTCATAATTCAAAAATCTGCCTGGTTTAAGAAAAACTACAATAATACCAAAAATCACACTAGAATCGCAAATTGTGTCAGCAGATATAGAACTACAACAAAAATATTCAAATGAATTAGAAGAAAACTTTATGGAATGCCAAAAACAACTACATAAACATTACTTAGAAAACTTAACTTTTTTAGAAATCAGGTCCTTATATCAGTGCTCAGAATGGGCACAAATACCCTCAAGATTTTTAGCCAGGCTAATAAATATTAAGAGTGGTCCACCAAGAATCAAAGAATTACATTATGAAGGATGCATAATTCAAGAAAACCAAGACATCTCAAATGTATTTCAGAACATATATAAAAGGCTGTACAACATGCACTTACCACCCTCAAATGAAAAATGTAAAGAGTTCATTCAAAACCTAAAATTTCCACAAGTTATACAAGAACAACAAACACTTTTAGGGGCAACACTTCAACTAGCAGAGATAAAAGAAGCAATAAAAAATCTCAAGCCAGGTAAATTTCCAGAACCTGACGGATTCACCTCAGTATTTTATAAAATATTCTCAGAACCTGTTTCTAAAATCCTACTTAAAGTATATAATTATATAATACAACATGGGATAATGGACATATATATAATAACTCTAAGACCATCCTTCTACTTAAACCGAATTCTGACCCGACGGACCCGACTAATCATAGACCAATAGCCCTCATAAACACTGACTTTAAAATCTTTGCCCAAATCTTAGCCAACAGGTTTAAGAATATACTCCCCTCTATTATATCTCATAACCAGCTGGGTTTTATAGTAAATAGGCAAACAAGCAATAACACTCTGTTAATAAACACAGCTATCAGATTACTTAAAACAGATAAACATCCCAAATATGTTATTGCCGCAGATACTAGCAAAGCTTTCAATAGAGTAAATCTATACTTTTTATTTAATGTTATGCCTTTATTTGGATTTCCTCAAAAATGTATTAATAAAGTCAAGGTCTTATATATCAAATGGCCTCTACTTCCATTCAGATTAACAATAATAGAACAAAGCCTATCCCCATTTCAAATGGCACAAGACAAGGGTGTCCACTTTCTCCCTACCTCTTTAATTTATATCTCGAGCCTCTACTTCTTTTTATATCACAAAAACCTTTTCTACACATTCCAAGAGTATTAAATACTAAAATTATATATTCGGCATTTGCTGATGACTTAAATATATACCTACAACTCCCCACAACAGATCTTCCCAAAATACTGACAGCCATTGACAAATTCTCAGAGATCTCAAATTACAAACTAAATCCCAAAAAATCGCATCTCTTCTCACTAAATCCCATTGGACATATGCACTTTTATTTCCCGGAGACCGAGATTAAGCTAACTTATCAACTAAAATATTTGGGGGTAATATATATCCCTAATTTTAGTGACATCATTAAAAATAATTTAACTCCCAGCTGGAATACTATTGAAAATGACATGAAGAGATGGAAAAATATCAACGTCTTTGTTATCAAAATGTATCGTCATCAAGATGAACCTGCTACCAAGAATTATTTTACAAATGAACGCTACCGTCACAATTATACTCCAAAACTTTTTTATAGATATCGAAAGAACTATATCCAGATTTATTTGGTGTCCCAAAGCTACTAGAATCAAGCATGAAAAGCTTATACTTCCTAAATCTAAAGGTGGATTAGGGTTACCTGATTTTAAACTGTACTATAATATTATTAATGCATATAGGCTATGTCAAATTTTAAATTGCAAATCAAACACAAATGTATGGTGCCCTTATGGTCTAGAATTTGGTATGAACAAATTAAGACACTTGTATGCAATCCTAGGGCTCTCCTATTCCTAAATTTAAATAAAAAATCTATCTATGTTAAGAACTTACATCCACTTATTAAACAAATGGTATTAACTACTCAAAAGCTCTTTTCATTATTAAGTGCCCTCCTTTTACTGCAACCTATAAACCTTAATCCTAATTTACTATTAAATAATCAGATGATAAATTTGCAGGATTATCCCTTAATAAGAGATCTTACAGTATGACAAATTTACAAATGGAAGGAATGTGATATAACACAATTATGAGAGAAATTAAATCTCCCAAAGAAATACGTAAATATTATGAACTCACTCTGATACCTTGTAAACACCACATTTCCACCTGATAATTTTGATAAACAAGACATTAATTTATCCCAGTTAATTCTAAAAAAAATCTAGCAACCAAGGGGAAACAATTTCCAGAGTCTACAAACTTATAATTGATATAAAACATCAGAATTGGACTTTATTTTCCTCATACTGGCAACCCCCCCCCCACAAATTAATGAACAGGATAAAAAAGATGCCATCGAAAACACGCTCAAATTCAGTCCGTTCAAAAAGTTGCTTTACACACAACTTATGATTAACAATAATGCATATTTTACCCCTCAAAAATTTGTAAATTTAATAACAAATACCCACCTGAATGTCTTCATTGCAATAAGCAGACAGCAGATGTTCTCCATGTTATGTGGGAATGTAATAAAGTTCATAACCTATGGTGTTCATTAAGGGCAAGACTAGAGAAAATGGGCTACCAAAAAAGTACTTTATCCTGGGAAATGGCTATCCTGCACATTAATATAAATAACCTTCCAATAGTCTTAAAGCATGTCCTCATCTCCATATGTGCTCTTGTCAGATTCTATATTACAAAGAATTGGACCGTTGCAACCCCACTGTCATGGGAAGGTTTTAGCAATTTAGTAATCAAATACATATCCTCCCACAAGCTACTATATGTTACTAAGAAACGTAAATACTACCAAGAATATTGGGAATACCTATTAGATTTCATTCTCAAGATGTAAAACTATTAATTTTAGAAGTGAAATATTCAATATATGTAAGAAAGTCAATAAGGATATATTTAGAACCGTATTATCATTGTTGTTTTATAAATCTTTATGTTGATAAACTGTTCACAAGTAGATGTACCCTATGTAAAGGTTTTAGTTTATCTTTCCCTCGTATGTGTAATATCCCCCTAAATACCTAATGGTTACTGTTTTGTTTCTTCTTATCACTGCAAAATAAGTGGTTAGTACAAAAAAAATTGGATTCTTGAAGTGACTTCTTTGTATATATTGTATATAGGTTGTTATGGTTTGTTGTATGTGTTTTTTGTTGTCAAATGTCTCATATGTTGCAACCTTAAAAACTGCAATAAAGACATTTTTGAAAAAAAAAAAGTTAAAGAAACTTTTAGACATTTTAGTAAAGCTGTTTCAGAGTTTTGCCATGGATATAACCCACATAAAAAATTCCATAGCAATCTATGAGGCTCAGCTCAGGCACATGCACTCTCTCATAACAGAATGACAGAAGGTATTTTTCATAATATGCATGTTCTGCAGAAGCATGAAACATATTCCTTCCAACTCCAACAAACTGTAAGTAAACTGGATACCAGATCAGATGATATGGAAAACAGGTAAAAGCACAATAATATAAGAATTTGGGACCTCCCAGAGCATGTGAAGGGAAACAATCCCAGGGCTTTTATTGGAGCCAAACTGAAAAAAATGCTGCCTCTGGAGACAGTGCCTGTATTCGCGTATACCCCTAAAATTACTTCCAGAACACCCAGTGCTAGATACCCAAGGAAGTTCATCTCAGAATTCTTAATTCTGTGAATAAATAACTGAATATGATGAAAGCCAGGATGTTAAGAAATGATCTAAAAATGAGGCTGTAGAGAGACTGGTAACAGATTATAGCACTGTTTCTGGAAAAAAGTCTTTGCACCCTATTTTAGGTTTTTCTAAGGAAGGGGGATCAATGTGTAGTTGAGATTCCCAGCATGATTACCTTTAGCCACAGGAACTCTTGTCCACAGATTCAATCCATAGACAACCTGCAAAAGTGTAGAGTAGCCAAACCTGAACTGAAGAAAAAGTTGTTTTCTGAGCTAGCTCTGAATTCAGGAAACATCATGTTCAGGGCAGTACTCAAAAAAGAGAGAAAGACCAACAACTACCTCCACCTTAAAGGTAGTGGATCTCCAAAAAGAACAATATGGAAAGCATCATATTTGAATGTTCTGGCTGGTAAAATAAATCACTCATCTGGAAGGCCTACAAACAGGTAATGTGAAGTTATCTAACCAATATGCTCCATTATCAATGTTACCCAGCTCCGCTGAGGAGGATCGGTATGTGGATGCAGATGTTTGGGGCAAAGAGATAGTGATAGCTGAAGCAGAATCCATAGACATCACCATGACTGACTTAATTTCAAAGACATACATCTGGAGCATTTCTCCCCGGGCTTGTGCTGAAAATTGGCTTTGTTCCAAGTTGGACTTTCCCAGAAAATAAATGTTAAATAAAAATAAATAAATAAATAAATAAATAAATAAAATTCAACCTCTGATTACTTGAAGGCTACCAATGTAATATACTCTATTTCAAATGCATGGGCAGAGGATGGTAGAACCCAGAGAACCAGTTTTTTATTGTTTTTGCAATCAATAGTATGAATACACTTCATTACAATGATTATTGTAAGGAGTATTGAGAGCATTTATGCATAGGTCTACTATCGTAAAAGGTATAATCATGACAAATAAATCTCGATTAGAGATGGAATGCTACTGATGTTATTAAATTAACATGACATTTTCTGGTAAATAGTTTTGAGACTGGTCACCTGTGAACAGGCAACAGGTAACAGAACATATTTTGGTAATGCCTGTATGCAGAACTACTTCACAATATAATAAATTATATTTTTTCAAGTGGATAAGATGACAATTGCATTGTTTGAAATGTTTAGATAAGACAAGCAGCAGTATTTAGCACTGTGCTCACTCATATTTATTTAGCATTTCTAAGCTTGTTTGAAGGTATAAACGCTTATATCTATTTTGTGGTACAATTTCTAATAAACTGGTAACAGAGAAATAGTGGGAACCAGGATAATGCCTCCCTTTTCTTGGCAGCCTTTTCCAGACATGTACGGTATTTCAGCAACATACAACAAGATCAACACAAATGTTGGTTGTCCAAGGACTTATGAGAAAGGAGAGGTCTGAGAAAAAGCTGAAGAATTTCCCAAAAAATATGTAAACAATGAAGGGATGGAAGTAACACAACAAAACCACAGAAAATCATTGGACTATCTTTAAATGTAGGGGATATTTCAGCATTTTACAAAAGACAGACTATTTTAATTACATTCCTAAAAGTAAGGTGAAGTTGGTCTGTTTTCAAGGCACTAAATTAAAGAATAAAGATCAAAATGTACTTCTGAAGCTTTGGAATGATTGAGTGTGCACAAATTATTGTAGATCTGCCAAGAGGGGAGTGTCTATCCTCATCTATAACTCTGTAGGCCAGTCCTTGTTAAAGGAGGTGACAAGTAAATCTGGTAGGTAGACAATACCTTTGGTAAGAACAGCAAGCCAAAAGCTTATGACAGGCAATTTTTATAGCCTGAATGAAGATAATGCCACACCTATTATTGAATTTTACAGTGCAATTGAGGACAACAAAGCAAGCATCAATGGAATCATCATCAGGGAGATTCCAACATGGTGACTGGTCCCACATTAGACAGGAAATCAGAGGATAGCAAAAGAAATAAAAAAGCTACAGTCATGCTAAAAATACTTATGGAAGATTTATAGTTAGTAGAAGGATGGAAGACTATGAATCATATGGGAAAAAAACAAACAAATAAAACCTCCCAAAAACTACACCTATTTGGATCCCAAAGGTGGGGTGTCTAGCTATATTAACCAATGGCTTTTTCTCAAGAACCTATTTTGGGATCATAGAGCATATTAATATTCTCCCAGCTATACGGTCAGATCATGTCAGCTGATGCAGTAATTAGTTTCAACTTAGAGTATCCTGAAAAATTAACCAGACAGGCATACTAGCAATTTGACCCTCTGTTACTGAAATCAGAACAATCAGTAGAAATAGACACACTTAGAATAGAATTGTACTGAAATACTCCCCCCCCCCCCGATGTGGCTAAACTGTTTTTTTTTTGTTTTTATTAAGATAAACATCAGAGAATTATTTCAGATCCTGACAATGCAAAAGAGGAATAAAAGTTTAGTAAATAAAAGGAGGTCAGAAGGATGATTAATGCAACCGGAAACAGTGTAAAATACAAAGATATAAAAATAAATGTTAAAAGTGATTAATCATAAAAAACTTATTAGAATTTTGCATTATCAGATAACTGATGGGAAATGGGAGGGATAGAAAAGCTTCTACTGGACTAAAGGCATTCTGTCACAAAAGCTTCTTCTTCTTTCAGCTGCTCCCGTTAGGGGTCGCCACAGTGGATCATCTGTTTCCATTTCTTCCTGTCCTCTGCATCTTGCTCTATCACACCAACCACCTGCACGTCGTCTCTCACCACATCCATAAACCTTATCTTAGGCCTTCCTTGTTTCCTGTTACCTGGCAGCTTCATCATTAGCATTTTTTTCCTAATATATTCTGCATCGCTCCTCAGCACATGTCCAAACCAACATAATTTTGCCTCTCTGGCTTTGTCTCCAAACCTTCCAACCTGGGCTGACCCTCTAATATACTTATTCCTAATCCTGTCCACCCTCGTCACACCCAATGCAAATCTTAACATCTTTAACTCTGCCACGTCCAGCTCTGACTCCTGCCTTTTTGTCAATGCCACTGTCTCCAACCCATATAACATAGCTGGTCTCACTACCCTCTTGTAGACCTTCCCTTTCGCTCTTACTGGTACTCAACTGTCACAAATCACTCCTGACACTCTTCTCCACCCACTCCATCCTGCCTGTACTCTCTTCAACACTCACCATTACTCTGAACTGTTGATCCCAAGTATTTAAACTCATCCACCTTCACCACCTGTGCTCCCTGCATCCTCACCATTCTTCTATCCTCCCTCTCATTCACACACATATATTCTGTCTTAGTCCTGCTGACCTTCATTCCTCTTCTCTCTAGAGCATATCTCCACCTCTCCACGGTCTCCTCCACCTGTTCCCTACTCTTGCTACAGATCACAATATCATCTGCAAACATCATAGTCCACAGGGACTCCTGTCTGATCTCATCTGTCAACCTGCCCATCACCATTGCAAATAAGAAAGGGCTCAGAGCTGATCCTTGATGTAATCCCACCTCCACCTTAAATGCATCCATCACTCCCACTGCAGACCTCACTGCTGTCACACTACCCTTGTACATATCCTGTACCACTCTTACATACTTCTCTGACACTCCCGACTTCCTCATACAATACCACAACTCCTCTCTAGACACCCTGTCATATGCTTTCTCTAAGTCCACAAAGACACAATGCAACTCCTTCTGACCTTCTCTGTACTTCTCCATCAACACTCTCAGAGCAAACATCGCATCTGTAGTGCTCTTTCCTGGCATGCAACCATACAGCTGATCACTAATCATCGCCTCCCTTCTTAACTTAGCTTCCACTACTCTTTCCCATAACTTCATGCTGTGACTGATCAATTTAATCCCTCTGTAGTTACTACAGTTATGCACATCACCCTTATTATTAAAAATCAGTGCCAAAACACTTCTTCTCCATTCCTCAGGCATCCTCTCACTTTCCAAGATTTCATTAAACAATCTAGTTAAAAACTCCACTGCCATTTCACCTAAACACCTTCATGCTCCCACAGGTATGTCATCTCGACCAACAGCCTTTCCATTCTTCATCCTCTTCATTGCTATCCTTACTTCCTCCTTGCTAATCCATTGCACTTCCTGATTCACTATCCCCACATCATCCAACCTTCTCTCCCTCTCATTCTCTTTATTCATCAGCCCCTCAAAGTACTCTCTCCATCTGCTCAACACACTTTCCTCGCTTGTGAGTACGTTTCCCTCATTATCCTTTATGACCCTTACCTGCTGCACATCTTTACTAGCTCGGTCCCTCTGTCTAGCCAATCGGTACAGGTCCTTTTCTCCCTCCTTAGTGTCCAACCTTTCATACATCTCTCCATACGCCTTATCCTTAGCCTTTGCCGTCTCTCTCTTTGCCATGCACCTCATCTCCTTATACTCTTGTCAACTTACTTCATCTCTCAGACAATCCCACTACTTCTTCACCAACTTCATTCTCTGTGTACTCTCCTGTACTTCTTCATTCTACCACCAGGTCTCCTTGTCCTCCTTCCTCTTTCCAGATGTCACACCAAGCACCTTTCTAGCCATCTCCCTTACTAGCTCTGCTGTAGTTACCCAGCTATCCAGTAACTCTTCACTGCCACCCAGTGCATGTCTTAACTCTTCCCTGAACTCCAGCTCACAATTACCCTTTTTCAATTTCCACCATTTGATCCTTGGTGCTGCCCTCGCACTCCTCCTGCTCTTCTTGATCACCAGTGTCATCCTACAAACCACCATCCTATGCTGCCTAACTACACTTTTCTCTGCCACCACTTTACAGTCTCCAATCTCCTTAAGACTGGCCCTTCTACATAAGATATAATCCACCTGTGTGCATCTTCCTCCACTGTTGTATGTCTCCCTATGATCCTCCCTCTTGTTAAAATACATATTCACCACAACCATGTCCATCCTTTTCGCAAAATCCACTACCATCTGACCTTCTGCATTCCTTTGTTTAACACCATAAATACCCATCACTTCCTCATCCCCTCTGTTCCATTCACCAACATGCCCATTGAAATCTGCTCCAATCACCACTCTCTCACCCTTGGCTACAGTCATCACCACTTCATCCAACTAACTCCAAATTTTTTCTTTCTCATCCATTGCACACCCAACTTGTGGAGTATATGCATTAACAACATTCATCATTGCACCATCAATTTTCAGCTACATAAACATCACTCTATCCAACACTCTTTTAACCTCCAAAACACTCTTAGCAAACTGTTCCTTCAGGATAACCCCTATGCCATTTCTCCTCCTATCCACATCATGATAAACAATTTGAACTCACCTCCGATACACCTAGCCTTACTCCCCTTCCATCTGGTGTCTTGCACACACAATATACCAACCTTCCTTCTGTCCATCATATCAGCTAGCTCTCTCCCTATACCAGCCATACTGCTAACATTTAAAGTTCCGACCCTCACTATCACAGTCCCACCCTTTACCTGCCTTTGGGCATGCCTTCCCCCTCTTCTCCTCCTTTGGCCAACAGTAGCCCAATTTCCGCCAGCACCCTGTTGGCCAACAGTACTGGTGGTGGTCGTTGTTAACCCAGGCCACAACTGATCCGGTATGCATTTCTGTACTGTTGTCCACATGTATGATTTGGCAAAATTTTATGCTGGATGCCCTTCCTGATGCAACCCTCCTCATTTATCCGGGCTTGTGACCAGCACAAAGAAATGCACTGGCTTGTGCATCCCCAGTGGCTTATATCATACAAATTGGGAGAAAGAGTATGGGAGAGGGCAGTGCTAGCATTAAAAGAGGTTTGGTATAATAAATACAGACCCAGCTTATATAAATGAGATTCACTGGCACAGTATGGGGGGCAGTTTAGTCTAGGTCTTGAAAAAAGTGAGGGCTTTGTCAAATATTGTAGGTTCACTGCCTCTACCCAAGATTTCTATTAGTGAAGCTGAAAATTTAGCTAGAGACATAATGAGGGGGAGGTAATAGTGGAAATTGAGGAGTTTTCCCAAGGTAAAGCACCATCATTAGATGAACTAGCAGCCAAGTTTTACAAGAAGATTAAACAGGACCTAGTACCCCCATTGTTAATTTTTTATCTACAATTTCTGGGAGATGCAAACATTACAAAAGTTTTGATTTTTATGAAGCTAAACAAGGAAAATACTTTACCAAGTAACTATAGACCAGTATCACTGTTGCAACTGGATGTAAAGATATATGCTAATGGTTTAATGAATAGAATATTAAATCTGTTACCGCAAATGATATTACAGCAGCAGCAAAGATTTATCAAACACTGAACAAGCAAACTGGACTTCGGGAGTGTTTAGATGAATGTGTAGAAACTGTGCATCATAAGGAATATAAATATCAGTGCTGTACTAATAGATTTTTACAAATAGGTTTTTTATTGATAAATCGTTTTTTATTTCATTTGTTAGAAATATCAAAAAGAAGAAATTTTGTCCAAGGAAGCCAAAGGTTACCCAGTAGGAAGTAAATATGATAAATGCTGCAAATAAACCAGACATCCACCAAGGCTGTAAAAGTATAAAACTTTAATACAGAGACTACACAGGAAAAGCGCTTTCACACGAGTTGTGCTTGATCGATACTAAAACATGTGCTTCAATTAACCAATATAATACAGCAATCAATTATTGGTATATACTTCTTTTCTTAAGAATTGGTTTTAAAGGAACACAGGCATTAAGGCCTGGCAGTTTATCTGCCTGCAACTTTACAATCCACTTTGTCTCTACGGTTTCAAGTCTGTTATTAAAATTACCATGCCATTTGTAAAAATATATGATCTGTAAAAATAGAAACATGTTTGGCTAGGGCATTAAGTATGTTTTTATGTCTAATGTCACCCATATGCTGAAGAATGCACTCTTTAAGCATCCTAACAGTTTTCCCCACGTAGAATGAAGTGCAACATTTACATCTGGCCAAGTATACAAGTCCATGGGACTTACAATCAGCATAAAAATCAGGTTTAAATATAACATCATATACTGGATGCTGAAAAACCACCCTAGTAGAAATGTGATAGCAGGCTTTGCAGCCCCTACAAGGATAGGTGCCTTTCTGCTCAGAAGACAAAACTGACCTAACCGTAGTGATCTCAAGGAAGCAACCTCACCATATGTAGCATTCAAATCCTGCTGCTTATAGCCCATAGCCAAAAAGTCATTACTTAATAGATCTATAGCTTCAAAACATTTTATATCCACAGTCCATAAGCAAGAAATTCTAAGGTACTGACCTTTGGTGATATTGTTAAAAACATGCCTGGGATGCATGCTATTATGAGGTAAAAAAGTATTCTTCCTACATGGTTTCCTATATAGGGAGGTTTTAATAGCACTATCAAAAAGGTCAATTTTCACATCTAGAAAGTCTATAGCAATGGCTGAATAATTCACAGTAAATTTAAAACAATTACTTGATGTTTCTAAATAATGGACAAATTCAAGTAGATCAGCCTCTGAACCTTCCCGCAAAACAAAAATGTCATCCACAAAGCGCTTGTAATACAGCAACTGTGTGGAAAAGGGGTATCCACTGAGGACTACCTCACGCTCTCATTCCACCAAAACTAGATTGGGGTAACTGTTAGTGCAAGGAGTCCCCATTGCAACCCCTATCTGTTGTCTATACAGAATTTCATTAAACAAAAATACATTATTTTGTAGAATCATGTCTTTTTAACCTTTGTCTGAAGAAGTTTGCTGATTTCAAGTAAACAAAAGTGCTTACAATTTTAATCTTTTTTGGACTCATTGTGTTTTTTTCCTTCTTTGTTAGTTTTTAGTTTGTTTCATTTATTCTGTTTTGGAATAGCTGTTTGTTTATGGAGGAAACTACTGCACAGGAGTCTCAAATTTTATTCCAGAATGAAAGCATGGGGTCACTTTCGGACACCAATGCTCTTGGGAAGTTGACTGCACTTATCGAGATGCTGACGCAATGTGTGGGCATACTATCTAGCCAAGTTGCAGTTACTTGGCCTCATTCAGTCGGAAATTCTGGTTTAAGTAATCCACTGGACTTAAACCATCATAGGATACCAGCGAACATCTCTGGATCGCATAATCGAGATAATTTACTTTCTGGGTCCTCTTTATCGACTGGTGTGCCATGTTCTGGTTTTCGGACATCACCTCTTAGTGGCAACACTTTTAATGGGTGATTGCAGGCTGATGGAAGTACCGTAGGGCCTGTAAGTACTTCTCTTACCATTCCTTGCCTTAACGAATAGTTTAAGGATCCTGTTTCATTTACATCCGTGGATACATCTTCCGATGATCAAATGATCCCTATGGTAATTAATAATACCATTGTTAACAATTAGAAAGTGTTTGACATTAAACTATTTTGTTTGAAAAAACTGCAAATTGAAGTACAGTATTTGATGGAGTGTATTAATAGACAGCAGGTCCCTAACGGACTTAGGCAATGGTGTTTCCCGACGGGTCTTGTGGCTAATTCTACACTCCATAAGGAATTATTGAAACTTTTTGACCGGCAAGGTTGCGATTTCATGAATTTACTTGTTAAAGATTATTGTTTACAGATTGAGGCATTAAAAATTGAGTTGTCTGGTCTGGACTCAAGTATTTGTTTTGATAAAGACTTTTTACACTATAAATATGACTTTTTGCACATATTTTCTAGTATTGAGAGTGCCTTGCTGAGGATTAGAGACAATAAGGTTAAGAAATTAAACAGGGATCAATTGGCTTATGGAAAAGGAAGTGCTTATCCCTTGCCTCCCTCTAATGGGAACAATAACATTAGCTTTTTTGAAAATGGAAGTTCCCTTTCGGCTAATGGTGTTCCAGGACTTAATAACACGGTAATGCTAGCACATCGAATGATGCAGTGCCACTAGATGATTCTCCTGTTAGAAGAAGTGAAAGGCTTATTAATAGGCAGAATAATGCTGGTGATAGAGAGAATAATAATAAGACAAATACTGGTTCCTCTCAGGGTTTTCAGGGGGCCGGGAAAGGGAACACTGATGCCCAACAGAATCGAACACAACAACAACAGCGCTGGAAAAGGAAACCACAGAACAGGTGAAGGAGACAGCAAATTCTCCTGCAAATGTTACTAGCACTGTACTTGTTACAGATTGTTTCAACTCAGTTGAAGTTTTGATTAACAGCACAAATGACTTTAAGATTTACAATTATTCTTCATTTGTGCCTTCTCCACTATTAATTGAAGTCCTAGTTAAAGGGTTTACTTTTGTTCCTACCACTAGAGGAGACTTAGCCAAAACTTTAATTGATCTTAGGATTTACACCAGGAAATTGAATCTTAATGTTCTTTTTGGCACTAACTCAAGTCTAATTAATGGGTTTAGAGTAGCCAGTGTTTTTAATCCTGTTTTGCATTCTTCTATTTTACTTTTTGAGAAAATTTGTGAAAATGATATTAGGGCCCTTTTTAATAACAGGGCCTTGCATGGATCTCAAGGGTTTAATTTGTTCACTTTACAGAGAGATGCCCTAAAGGAGTTGAATTTTGCTGATATACGTGTCATTAAACCTGATAAGGGAGGTGGGTTGATCTTTATTAACAAGGATGATTATAACAAAAGAATGGGAACCCTCTTAGCTAAAGAAGCTTATGTTAAGGTATCCAGGAATGAGATTAATGGTGCCTAACAATGAGCTAGAGGGTTCATTAATGATCTTTTTATTGATGGGTGTATTGATGTTGATCTATATAATTATCTTTGCATCACCCATCCTCTTACACCTGTTATTTTTGGGTTGCCAAAAATCCATAAGGACTTGTTAAATCCTCCATTTCGTCCTATTGTTGATGGTAGGCAATCCATCACATATGGGTGTGCTAAGCTTATTAACACTAAATTGAAAGGAGCCCTACTTGATGAATCGCAGATTTGTAAGGATTCGTGGGCTTTCCTAGAAGCGATAAATAACCTTCCCTTTTCTCAAGACTTTAACGTTTATACGATCGATGTCCATGATTCGTATACAGTTATACCTCAGCACCTTCCCTTTTCTCAAGACTTTAACGTTTATACGATCGATGTCCATGATTCGTATACAGTTATACCTCAGCACACCGATCCTAGAAGCTATAAATAACCTTCCCTTTTCTCAAGACTTTAACGTTTATACGATCGATGTCCATGATTCGTATACAGTTATACCTCAGCACACCGATCCTAGAAGCTATAAATAACCTTCCCTTTTCTCAAGACTTTAACGTTTATACGATCGATGTCCATGATTCGTATACAGTTATACCTCAGCACACCGACTCTGAATGGGTAAGGGGATTCCTGCTTGAAAAACATGTTGATAGTTCAAGTATTGATCTTGTTGTTTATTTATTGGAGTTAGTGCTTAGTAATAATTACTTATTTTTGATAAAGAATTTTATTTACAGAAAATAGGTGTTGCCATGGGTTCTCCTTGTGGGGCCACCTTTGCTAATACTGTGATGGCCTATTGGAAAAAGCACTTTTTATTTAAGGATAGTGTTTTGCAACAAAGGGTAGCATGGTACACCATTATTTGGATGATATTTTCATCCTTTGGAAGGGTGATCGGAATTTGGCTGACTCCTTTATTGAACACATCACACATTATACTAATTTTTTTGAAATTTACTTGGGATTTCTGGGTGGATAAAATCTCCTATTTGGATGTTGAATTAATTAAGGATTTCCCTAATGGAAGGTTTATTTCTAGGATATTTAGGAAGTCAACTTATTTGAATGCCTTCCTTCACTTTTCTAGTTGTCACCCCTATTTTCAGAAAAGGGCGGTTGTTAAAGGCCAACTTGTTTGGGCGGCAAGAATGGTGTCTTTGGAGGATGACTTCATGGAAGAATGTACCCTGCTTAAAAAGATGTTTGTCAAGCGTGGGTATCCTGGTCGGTTATTGGAGGATCTGATTTGTGAAGTTCACTCTAAAAGATTGAGTGGAATCTTTAAACCCTTGTTAGCTAAAGGTGAAGTTATCGATGTGACGAATTTAGGGAAAGATGTTCATACTTTGGACATAAGACCCCTGAGAAAAGAGGGGGGTAAACCCATGGATGGTTATGGTGATCTAGTATCTGATTCTAATCACCCTTCCGTCTTTCCTAATCAAGGGTTGGATAAATTGAGTTTTATTACTACTTTCTCGCTAAATGCCCCTCTATTGAAATTTATTCTTTTCAAGAATTGGTGTTTTCTCTTGGAGGACAATGTTGTTAAAAATAGTGTGGGTGATTCACCTTGTGTAGTATTTAGAAAGGGAAGGAATTTAAAAGGTGTTTTGGAGACTGGGACTCCCAAACAATATTTACCACACTGCGGCATGGTAAAATGTGGGGCTTGCCGTTGGTGTAAATATATTAATGTTAGGAATTCCTTTGTAATACATAATAAAATATATTACATTAAGGGTAGGTTTAATTGTAATTCAAGAGGGGTTGTGTATTTGGGTTCTTGTTCTGTATGTTCTGCGTTTTATGTCACCAGAACAGAAAGACCCCTTAAAAATAGAATTTATGAACACTTGTATGCTATTGGCAAAATGAATATGAATAATGCCTTAGCTAGGCATATTAAGGATTATCCTACACATGGATTTGTTTTTCTTGTCATTGAAAAAATTGATGACAATGTCAGGGGTGGACCAATGTCCTTGAAGTTAGATGAGAAATAATTAATATGGCAATTGAAATTGAATGCCCAGGTTCCCCCAGGCCTTAATGACTTTGTTTCTATTAGAAGCATTCTAAAAATGAGGGCTCTTAATAGGTAATAATAATTATTTGTATATATTTTTAATTTTATATATATTTGTGTTTATATTTTTTCTATATTTTTTTCTTTATTATATATAGGTCCCTTGGAAATGTTTTATGTAGCTGTATATGTATGTTTATTCCATTTTTATTTTATTTGGTTATAGCCCTTTAAATGGAGGTTTGTCCTTTTGTAAAAGGTAGTGATGTCATTTATTTTGCCTATTTAAGCTTTGTATTAACTTTTTAACCTTTGTCTGAAGAAGTTTGCTGATTTCAAGTAAACGAAAGCGCTTACAATATGAATCTTTTTTGGACTCAGCGTGGTTTTTTCCTTCTTTGTTAGTTTTTACTTTTACAGCCTTGGTGGATGCCTGGTTTGTTTGCAGCATTTTTTAGAAATAATAAACTTTCCAATAAAATTCATCTTGTAGTGTCATCTGTAATACATCAATCCCAAGCAGTGGTCTCTGCACATGGACAGTTATCCCAGACATTAACCCTGACTAGAGGCATGAGGCAAGGAAATCCCTTTCCCCACTGATATTTGTCATAGCCACAAAACTTCATATACAGTATTTGAAAGAATATCATATCTTTGAATACATACGTGTTATGGTACCCCTTTGATTTCAACATGGTTGACATTTGATTACTATCTATAGCTCTCTCACAAAGAAAAGACTATCAAGATAGTCTTAGTTATTTTTAAAAAGCTAGAAAGTGTTACATGGTTGGAAGTGAATGAAAACAAAACACCACTTTTCCCCTATCAAGCATAGCTAAGATAGTACTCAAGGTATTGCCAGGAGGATTAAAGGACATCATGGTCACTACATGTTTCTATTTAGGGAAAGCCATGACTTATGATGAAGACAAATTAGAAGAAATGAATGCTAATCCACTTTATAAAGAATTAAGGGTGGCCACAGTGGTGCAGCAGTTAGCATTGCCGCCTCATAGCAAGAGGTTCTCCGGTTCAATTCTCGGCTGGGGTGCCTTCTATGTGGAGTCTGCATGTCCTCCCTGTGGTTGCATGGGTTTCCTCAGGGTGTTCTGGTTTCCTCCCACATCCCAAAGACATGCTGTAGATGGATTGGACACTTTAAATTGGATCTAGGCATGAGTGTGTGTGTGTGTGTGTGTGTGTGTGTGTGTGTGTGTGTGTGTGTGTGTGTGTGTGTGTGTGTGTGTGTGTGTGTGTGTGTGTGTGTGTGCGTGTGTGTGTGTGTGTGTGCCTTCTGTGGAAGGTTGGGTGTTGGGCTGGCAACTCGACACTGTAAAACTTCACTGCCAGTCATGAGTGGACAGGTGATCCACTGTGGCAACCCCTAACCAGGAAAAAGCCAAAAGAAGATATATATATATATATATATATATATATATATATATATATATATATATTCTTCCCAAGGTTCTTTTTCTATTAAGACATCCATATTTTCAATAATCTGAGTATCGAATATCTTGTTGTGGGATGGAAACCATCTGAGGATAGAAAAGAAAAAGTTAAGTTTATCATCAAAATGTGGTGAAGTAGGAATCCCACATATCAATAGATACCATGAGACAGTTGCAAAATGCCTGTATCTTAAAGTCAGATTACAGCCCAAGTCCCATTGGATGCCACTGGAAAATGCAATATAAAAGAAGTGTAGGGCAGCAGTAAAAGACTGAACAACACTGTGGTACTGGATCTGGGGAGCTGAGAGAGGTATGGGACCTGGCGGGACTGGGAGAGGTATGGGATCTGGGAGGCTAAGAGAGGTATGGGACCTGGGAGGCTGGGAGAAGTATGGGACCTGGGGGCTGGGAGAGTTATGGGACCTGGGAGGCTGGGAGAAGTATGGGACCTGAGGGGCTGGGAGAGTTATGGGACCTGGGTGCCTGGGAGAAGTGGGTAGAACCACTGTATGCAAATGGAAAGAGACTGCCATGGAAGGAAGCTACTGGAAAGAATATGGGGGCAGTAATGTCAAAATAATATTAATAGAAACCATATATTGTTTGACTAGAAGGCACCTACCAAATAGGGGGAGACTGAAGGTTTTGTATTATAGGCATAACCCTGTCCACCCGATTTTGTATTATGGACATAACCCCACCTATCCAGGGTACCTCTTACACAGAGATACACTAGTCTGGATAAGAGTGGTGTGTTTTTTGCAGCTAAGGTTCATTCACAGAACAGGAAAATACCTGCAGGTCAATGGCTGTTTCATTCAGCCTCTTGCTATGAGTGTTAAATGGACCCCAGATGGAGAAGATCTGCAAGACTGTCAGGGGCACAAGGGCATCAGATGACATTCTTAAAAGCAGTACTTAGACCAGCCTTCTTATATAAAGAGGATTCAGAATAGGGGGACAGACTTTCTGCTTAATCCATGCAATGTATTTGTTTGGGAGAACCAATCCAGGAAGGAAAAGTATGGGGAATTATATGCATCCATGGACAACAGTAAGGAGTGGGGTAACTATAGCAGCCAAATGGCTTGTACAAAGCCTGTAAAAGGAATGGAGATGTTATATCACTTGTATTTTCAATCTGGGATGTTAAATTGTCAAAATAAGTAAGGAGTCGCAATAATGGTTTTATGCTAATGGGGTTAAATGACACAACCTTAAAATAAATACTGTTACTTTGTGGTCTTAATTCTATAGTATGCATAGTAAAGGTACAATAAATCATGTGTGTTCTTGTTGTTCTTCTTCTTTCAGCTTTTCCTGGTTAGGGGTCGCCACAGCAGAACTCCGGTTTGCTAATGATTGGCAGTAGATTTTTACGGTGCCGAGGTGCCAGCCCGATGCTCAGCCTTCAACGAAGGCACGCCCATTCACGCATATCTTTTGAATGGCACTCAACTGCGGGGAGGACATGCAGACTCAACACAAAAGGCGCTCCAGCCAAGAATTGAACAGAAGAACCTCTTGCTGTGAGGTGACAACGCTACCGCTGCACCATCCTGGCTTACACAATAAAACATGTGTGCGTGATCTTTTATTTGACTGAATTATGTTAGCATTTGTGATATAAGCAAAGTGTTATGTTTATTGTCAGGGGTTTTGTCATGTTTATGATGTGTAATGTAATGTCTTTTTTGTTGAAATGTGGCTATAATTTTGTCTGATAAAGAATTCAAAAACTGCATAATTAATCTGTGGGAGTAGGAAATGCATTTGACAAATGCTAAACCCATTCAGAGGCAGATATGGAAAACCACATTGGCAAAAAGAGGTAGGGGACATGATAGCTGTGACATGGCAAATGAAGTTTGGGATGAGGTGGGCAGTAGGCTTTCCTCTCAGTGAACCTTGAGTTAGGTGGGGTTTTAATAAAAGTATTTAATAATACTCTGGGGAAATTAGATATTTCTGAATCTTAGAAACAGGTGTTTATGGGGGTGTTTCCAAAGAAGAAAGTTGACTCAGAAGAATCAATAAACGTGAGTCGATTTTCTTTATGCAATGAAGATGTGAAGTTGTTTGCTAGAGTTGTAACAGCTAGGTTAGAAAATAAATTACGTAAAGGTGAAATGAGTGCTCAGACAGACTTTTAAAGGCTCAATCATCTACTAACATCTAGTGGTTACTGTTAAGCTTTGAAAAGTGGCTTAAAATAGGAGAATGGAAAAGCTGGAAAAGTTTTAATGAGTAAACAAAATGTTTTTATATACATAGTGGGAGATTTTTAGTCAGGCTGTGGAGGAGGATAAAGTATTGGAGGGAGTAAATGCTCTGTGTAAACCCCAACAAATAAGACTGGTGGTGGGTGAATGGAGGTTTATCAGGGCCCAGCTCAGTTAGGCAGGGAAAAAGAACTGTTCATTGTCTCCCTGTTTATTTCAGGTAGTGATGGAAAAGTTAGCCCAAAGAATCAGAGTATTTATAAATGCTCGGGGTGGTATAAGGAAAGATACGCAATGTTAATATGTTTGCAGATTATGGCTTGATCTTGTTAGAGGTTGTACAAGGTATATTCCCAGGACTGTTTTGGATTTTTAGAAAATTTGGAAATCAGCCAATTTTACAGTTGCTTCTACAGAAAACGTTGGTTATCACTACTGGGGAGAAGAAAAAACAAGGAGTCAGGGCCATCTTCTACAGGAGGAGTGAAATACAAGGAGTTCAACTTTACTCATTAGTGAAGGAAATTAAAGAGAGAAATTCGATTAGTTTGAGGGATAAAGTGGAAAACATGTTAGGCTGGTGGACAAAGAAAGCTAACATGTGAAGAAGAAGAATTGCGGTGGTTAAGGTGTTGATCACACCACTGGCTCTTTATCTTTTAAGGCATTTTGCAACAGGCCCTCAAGAAAGAGTACTAGCAGATATCCAAACAATGTTTGACAAATGCATCTGAACAGACAAAATAAGGCAGATCAGCAGGGGTAGGATGAAGATGGATTGTTCAGATTGACACTTTTTTCTATAATCGCAAAAACTCTGAAAATGTTTCATGGAAAACACTTTTGGTGGAACTCAGAGTAAATCTTTTCAATCAAACATTTTTGCTGAAACAGCAGTTTCTGAAACTGACATCAGTCCATTGATGGGTTCCTAAGTTGGCATAAAGGGTAGAGGGTATGAGATGGCCGATATCTGGAATTATGTGACAGCAGTTAATATGGTGCAATGACCTCAGGGAAGGAAGAGTGATGATTTACAATAGTTAGACTGGGAATCAAACAAGTTTAAAGGCAGCTCAGACATAAGTAGCATCTAAAAATACAGATAAAGAGGGCACAATATGTTTGGCAGCAAGGTGGAGTTGAGAGCATCAGTCATGGAAAGTATTAGTAGTATTTTGGAAGATGGCTTTCTGAAAAGTTTTGAAAGAGAATAGAGAGGTATCCTAACTTTGTGGAAGATCTGAAGGAGTCGTCAGGAAGAAGGCATATCTGCATTTTGGGT
Organism: Protopterus annectens; assembly: GCF_019279795.1. Classification (NCBI taxonomy): domain Eukaryota; kingdom Metazoa; phylum Chordata; order Ceratodontiformes; family Protopteridae; genus Protopterus; species Protopterus annectens. Next base: position 778,023,621 of record NC_056751.1, on the reverse strand, counting down.
CATTGTGTAGGCACTCTTGAGTTACGACCAAAGGACTTAATAGTACAGAGGCCAGTAGTGTCATATTTATAAGTTGCAGAGAAACAGATGTTGGGAGGTACAGGGCTAAAGGGATTGTGGCATATAAACTGGCTAAAGAAAGAGAAATATTTAAACTGCAAATATGAGTACAGATAAAGAAGGACAAACATGGGATAATATATAAGAAATTGGGTGAGAGAGATGTTAAGCAGTAGATCAACAGATTGTGGGAGAGGTTGTTCAAGGAAAGTCAAGAATGGAATAGAGATGAGGTATGGCAGGAAATGATAATCGTTAGTTATGATGTTAAGGAAGGCCGGTCCTTATTATGACCTAAAAATGGTTATTACACCGACAGTAAAGAACCCCAAATCAGATGAAGGAAGGTGGATGGTAGGAAGGTACAGAGTGTTAGATGTGTGATAACGTGCAATCATGTAGTTTCTGTATGTGGTGGGATTGTGACAGTGTGAAAAAGCTCTGGTGACTAACTGGAGAGCAGTGGACTACGGTGTACAGAAAGGAGAAAAAAAATGGTTATTTTGTCTTTCTGGAGCTGAAAGGGCAACACATAGATTAAGTGGGGGTGACAGCGTTCAGCTGGATTAATTAAAGTTATTTTGCACACTCATATGAGCTAAGAGGAAGAATTTTTTGAGCTGGATATGAAAATTAGTTACAAATGTGGATGGAAGAGCTACAGAGAAGAACGGGAAGAGACTGGAGTTTGAGATGGGGGAAGGAAACTCTTGGAACTGGAAGGCATACTCCCAGACAAAGAGAGCTGTTGCTGATTCTGTATTAGTCAAGGGAAATTTTCTTTAATAATGGGAAGAGTATGTGAGACACAGTTAGTGGGTTCCTTCTCCACCAGGGTTGAGGTATATTTCTTTACTGAGTGAAATTTTTGTTAGATATTTATCCTGAGGTGTAGATCAGTTAACGGTTTATGAGCCAATGTGATACTTATCACAGCACAGGAAATTCCAGTACTCGAAATTATACAAGACATTTTGGGAAGACCATTGCTGATGGAAGCCTTTTGTTCTACTGTATTCCCACCCCTCGCACATTTTAAAATTTTGTAATTCTTGCCTTATACATTAGAGAAGAGAACACTTTTTGCAGTCAGTTTTATTCGGATTATTTTTTGTAAGTTGTCTGTTTACTTATGATTATGAATTTTAGTCCATGCTTTTTTTCTGTTTTGTATGCGTGTTTAACAATGTATGGAAGAATTTGGTCTTGTATTATGTCTTAAATGCATAGTTAATAAAAATGAGTTACAAAAAGAAAAATAAAAGAGAGTTTGAAGGTATTTACAGCAGGAGATGATAAAGCTTGTCTGTGGGAAACAGCTGTGTCTTAATTATAGGCCATTTCAGTCACAATGCCATATAAACTAAGAAAGGGAATTGCCTATAGATCACCCTGCTACTTTCATAATGAAAACATTAGTAAGATGGTCTGTAGCCTAAACTAGAGGATTAGGGTTTGTATCATGTCCAATAGAGCAGAAGATCACAAAGCAAACATCTCACGTGCATGGACATATCCAGTGTGTATGGAGAAAGGTATCATATTGATTTCATACAACTGTTTGTGAGCAATGTATTCATGTTAGTTTTGGATGCATGCTTGAAATACATATTGTGAAGTATTTCATACACTAAAATCACATCTCAAGCTGCCATCAGTAAGTTCAAGAGACTTTTTGCTGACTATAAGCTACCCGAATGTATTGCCACTAACAACAGAACACAATTTATATCATAAGAATTTTGTTTTTTGAATAAAATGAAATATTTTCTATTAGTAAAGCAGGGCACCCAATAATAAATGGGCTACAAAAGGGATTGATACAAAATGCTATGTCAAAGAAAAAAAGCCATGGAAAGTGAATATAAAATGTTGTTTTTCTTGTTACAATACAGAGCATCTGAACATTGTATTCCAAGACAAAGAGATGCAGAGCTGTTCTTAAGCAGCCCTACCAGAATCAGACTAGACTTGAGGCAAACAAGTCTTAGACCGTAATAAAAAGAGTAAGGCTCAATGCAGGCAAATGCAGTGTACTTTACCAGTGTGACAGCAGCCCGGGTGTAAGGTATTCGCTGGGTGCAATGGATCTTATTGCAGTACACTGAGAAACATATCTGGAGATAATGATCACAAGATCTAAACCACAGGAGAAGAGTGAGAGGGCGTTGACATTAGGCCATTAGGCCGCAACATGCAGGGCTGCTCATTGTGTCCCTGTTTGTTTTAGGTAGTCCACATGGGCACTAACTACAGAGGTAATACTCCTGCTGTCCTGGGCTTTTGTCAGGCCTCATCTTTGGCATTATGTGCATTTCTGGAGACACTGCAAAGAAAGGGACATCAGGATGTTTGCAGGAATTCAGATGAAACTCACTACAAGGATGCATGGGATGGAGAGGACAGGGTGTGACGAGACAAGAAGAGCTACAGTTCTTTAGAGATAAAACATACAGATATGGTATGATATGGTGGATAATTTCATGTTAAGGCAATAGGAAGGGCTTGATATGAAGAGTAAGGCAAGGGAAGGCAGGAAAGGAGGGGGCACAGGCAGAATACCTTAAGGACCTACTACTCCTTAGATATGAGAAAGTAATTCTTCATGGAGGTGGTTGTTGTCCCTGAAATGTGTTTCTGGCATGTGTTGTTGAGAGTAAATTCATGGGAACATTCTTGACACAATAGGACTGTGGAGAAGTGGAAAAGGGGAAAGATTGGGATGAGGGAGGTGGAATGTTTTTATTCACTTAAAATGCAGATTAAATTGGCCTCTGCCCTGCTGCTGCAATAGAGTATGTAGAACATAAAGAGGCCAAAGAACAGGCAGATATAGTAAATGAGAGTGTCACGTTACTGTTCACCAAAGAAAGAATGTGAGTGTCACGTTACTGTTCACCAAAGAAGGAATGCGAGTGTCACATTACTGTTCACCAAAGAAGGAATGAGAGTGTGACATTACTGTTCACCAAATAAGGAATGTGAGTGTCACGTTACTGTTCACCAAAGAAGGAATGGGAGTGTGACATTACTGTTCACCAAAGAAGGAATGCGAGTGTCACGTTACTGTTCACCAAAGAAGGAATGAGAGTGTGACATTACTGTTCACCAAAGAAGGAATGCGAGTGTCACGTTACTGTTCACCAAAGAAGGAATGAGAGTGTGACATTACTGTTCACCAAAGAAGGAATGAGAGTATCACGTTAATGTTCACTAAAGAAGGAATGAGAGTGTGACATTACTGTTCACCAAAGAAGGAATGCGAGTGTCACGTTACTGTTCACCAAAGAAGGAAAGAGAGTGTGACATTACTGTTCACCAAAGAAGGTGATTGAAGAGTAGCAGACTGGATGAACAGAATAATGGCAACATGAAAGACGGACAGATGGAAATGCACTTTTAAAAGGGGGTAAAGAAAGCATCTTGTAGAAGGGGGGTAATGAAAGCATGGGTGGGTGGAGTACAATAACATGCAGTCATTAAATACAATCCAGTGAAGGATACTATATATTTTGAAACTGCTCTGATTTTTCATCAGGTTCGATGATATTCGTTTACCTATGAGTTGTTGACAGTCTTTTTTTTTTTTTGGCTTACTATTTACCAAAAATTTAATTTCAAAAATAGTGAACCAAAATACTTCTAAAATAGGAAAACCCTTTTTTGCAGGGTAATAAGCCCCCCTATAAACTCCCAACTCAGAGAGGAACCCTCATGCCTTCCAAAATTCTATACTCATAAATATATATATATATATATATATATATATATATATATATATATATATATATATAGGGTCCCTATCAGCATCTCGAATGCTAACAGTATCGAATTTGATATTGTCTCATCGAGAATGCCGAAAGGACAGAATGTCGAATGGGTAAATGGAAATCTCCATAAGGGATGATTTCCATTTACCTCAATATAGTGCATTCTCAGAGGTGGTATATTTAAGTAGCGGGTGGTGTGAAGGGTGCAGGGGGTGTTCCCCCCCTGCCTACACCCCTTAGTCTTTTTTTGGGGGGGGTTATTTATTTATCGGCATTCGAAAATGTAATCGGTCGATCATTTCAGTTCAACATTTAATGATTCAACCTATTACATTTTCAAAATGCTGATATAGACCCATATATATATATATATATATATATATATATATATATATATATATATATATATATATATATATATATATATATATACAAACATATAGATAGATATATAGATATAGATATGGGTCTACTTCATAACGTTGAAATCCCACAATATCGAATCCCAAATCATCAAGACAAAATCAATGAAAAATCATTGCAGTAAAAGACTGGACTGATGAATATCTTCCTAAGGTAAGTAATCACTTATACCAAAAGTTAGGAAAATAACTAACTAAATATACCAACACTGAGATCGCACTACAGTTGGGAAAAGGGTGAAGTTCACCTTGTTGGCCAAAAGGTTAATTACCCTGGGAATAGATTTGCCGATATGGTCCTTCGCTGAAATGAGTTTCCATTGATTTTGTCTCAACAATGTGGGATTCTATTTTGTCAGATATATACCTATCCAAAAATATTGCATATCTATCCAAAAATATTGCATGCAATATCACGTCCACATCTTAGTTGCACAATACAAAATGCATTTCACATAAAGAACAATAAACCAGCACTCAGGTGTGATAAAAAATCAAACTTTTATTCCCTTGCCTGGTTAGAAAAACAAGATAAACCAATTTTGCTTTTACAAGTTGTGATGATGTCAGGTATTGCCAGCTCTGCCAGGGGAAGTAGGACAGTGGATATGTAACATATGCCAACATAGCTAGCTGGAGTTTTGTAAAGAAGTATAAGTCATTTCTATATCAAACTTATTTTTACAGGCGCTTGTGTTGAAAATGTATTTGTAAAGCTGCTTCTGTTAAAAATATACCAGGACTGGGTCCTGATGGACAGAAAAGAAATATACCTGTATGTCAGACTGCATTGTAACTGTTGAAATGAATATATATTGCAGCAGATGATACTGGAAGAGAGGAGGTTAATCTCAGTCTAGTTAACTTTGAAAAATAATCTGAAATTAAATTACCTGGTTTAAGCCATGAAGATCGTATCTTACAGTTCTGATTGCAGCCAGAGACAAAAGGTCTGTGGAAACCAAGACTAGGAATCCTACTGTATTGTTCTTAGGGTTGAACTAATTGCTACCCTGGAGGAGTGGAAATTTTGAAATGGTTTTATAGCTTCCAGATGCTATAACACATATTAGTATCAATTTTACTCAGTATAATTGGGCACCCTTGTAAGAGGCTTAGAGTAGCTGGCTTTGGAATGTTCTGGTGGCAGTACCTGCCTTACAGTCTGGGTAGAAGGGCATAGCTGGCAAATCTGTGCCAACCTTTTGTGTGTGTGTGTGTGTGTGTGTGTGTGTGTGTGTGTGTGTGTGTGTGTGTGTGTGTGTGTGTGTGTGTGTGTGTGTGTGTGTGTGTGTATGTGTGTCTGAAAATCAAATCTGAAAGAGTGTATGTGCCAAGTACTTGGAGCAAGGACACAGAGCTCTGGTTTCACAGAGAAGATTGTGGAGGACTTGGCTTGGTCTCTCTCCTGAGAACTGAGCTCTACAGCTGTACCAGTGGACAGTCTTATTGAGGCCTGGAGACAGAAAGGGAAACCCAGTCCCTGGACTTTGTGTGTTCCCTGTGTGCTCTTAAGGGAAATTGTACTTGGTGCAGAGTTCTGCATCTGAAAATACTGTGTGCATCTATTTTTGTTCCAAACGAATGTCCCTCACTGCTGACAGTTGTGAGGATTAAGGCTCCTTAATCAATGGCCCAGAGGAGGGGCATCACACAAGTGATGAAGTTTGTATAACCAACTACACAAGTGAATGAAAGTTTTTTTATCACATCACAGCACAGTGCATGCTAGATGTATTCTGTATATAGCTATATGGTTACACTTCATAATCTCGAAATGCTGAAATACCGAATTTCACCATTCCGAGACCATGAAGGTGAACCATTCAGAATACTGAATCCCACAATCACGAATATACATGCACCATACCCCACATAACACACACACCATTCCACCCACAGCACACAAACCAAATAACCCTACGCTACATATAAGCAGGGGGCAAGCCCCCCTGCACTTATATATACCAACTCCGAGATCACACATAACATAAAAAAAAAAAAAAATTACACCATGGCATTCTCCACTCGCTCGCACACAAACACATATCACACATACACAAACACCAACAAGTCCAACACTCACACTCATACTTACACCTGCCTACAATTACCCACACACACAACATGCAAAAACAAACACAAACACTCACTCACCTGCAATTTCAGGCACCATAACACTACATACAATGTACCGGAAATGCATAAGCGCGAATTCGAGATATTTAAATTTGCTCTTATGCACTTTCGGCATTCTGAATTTTCGTCTTCATGATCTTGGAATGCTGAAATTCGGTATTTCAGCATTTCGAGATTATGAATTGAAACCATGCACACACACACATATATATGTATATGGTTTACTATTGAAATGTTGCTGTACAATTGCATGGCTATGAAGTATTCGAACAACAGATATTTGAATACTTCATGTGTCCAGGTCACATGAGTGAATGTCATATTTGCAAATGGACTGTGCATTCATAAATATAACATTCGCTCATGTAAAGGGATTGCGGTACAGTGCGGTTAGGGAAATACATTCCTTTCCTCACTGTAGTGCGATCTCGGAGTTGGAATATGGAGTAGGGGGGGTGTGGGGGGTGCAGGGTGGCTTGACCCCCTGCATAAACGGGATGTTAAGTGTAGGGATTAGGGAGTTATGGCAAGGGTGGCATTGTTGTTAATGCCGTAAAATGTTGTTATCAGCATTTTTGGCATTAACAGCTGTTTTTCCACAATAGGGCCATTTGTTTAGTTGCAGTTTTGGTACAACTGTAGAAACCAAACCACCAGTGACCAGAGTGGAGAAAACGCCACAAGAAACAAACAACCCACTCTATGCTGTTGCCTCAAAAAAATCCACAGGCATGAAATGATCCAAAATATTGGTAAAAACACAGGTTTATTACTCCAGCCAGTCAAAGCAGTAAAATAGCTTAAAAAACCATACAGAATAAATAGAACACAACTGTAGTGTATCCAACACAGTCAAGTGCTTTCGTCCTGCTCTAGGACTTCTTCAGAGCTGTGTTTGCTAAAACCCACTCCCTCTTTTATACTGACAATTAACTAATTAAAATTTGAATCATGTTAACTCTATAGAGTCTGTTAAAAAGTGTGTAATAAATTTTAATGTTTCTGTGAATGACAGCAGTGTTGTTTACTGAACTGTTTTGGTACAACACTTCACTGTTTCGTACCATTTCTTTTTTTTAATTTCGAGATATTGATAGTAAACCTATATATGTATATATATATATATATATATATATATATATATATATATATATATATGGTTCTACCTGACTTCATCGACACGCCGGAACATCGACAGCGAAATCGGAAGCCGCAGAAGAGCGAAAGTGCAGAAGACCGACGCGACGGGACCCAGAAGATCGACAGTGCAGAAGACCGACCCGACGGATGAAAGCACCGACGCTGAGGATGCCGAAATGGGAAAAGGCTGTGTAAGTATGCGGTAGTGACGGACGTTAGGGTGCGAGTAAGGTAAGTGTGGATAGGGGTGGGTTAAGTGAGTTAGGGTTAGGAGCGGGTCAGGTAAGTGTCGGTAGTGAATGTGTTTGGGTTAGGGCGGATAAGTGAGTTAGGGTTAGGAGCGGGTCAGGTAAGTGTGCGGTAGTGATTGTGTTTGGGTTAGGCGGATAAGTGAGTTAGGGTTAGGAGCGGGTCAGGTAAGTGTGCTAGTGACGGACCTTAGGGTTAGGGTTTGGGTCAGGGTTGTAGGTAGTTGTGTATGTGAGGTTTAGTGTGGGTTTGCAGGGATTTTGGTGTGCTTGTGTTGTGTATGTGGTTTTGGATGGGGAATGTGTTTTGTTTGTTGATTGTGGTGTGTGAAGTGTATAAGGTTTGGTGTTTGTGTACCGTCGGTTATTTCGTTGTCGGGTATGTGAATTTTCGTGTTTTGGTACTGTCGGTTATGTGGTTTCGGTGATTGCGTTGTCGGTGTTTTGGTGTTTCGGTGAAGTCAGGTAGAACCATATATATATATATATATATATATATATATATATATATATATATATATATATATATATATATATATATATATATATATATATATATATATATATATATATGTATATATATATATATATATGTGTGTGTGTGTGTGTGTGTGTACAATTATGTATAGAAACTCCACTGTTGCACCACTGTGGAAAACATCTTATAAAACCCTGAAAAGCACACTGGCAGTTTGCACCATACAACACATTGCATCAAAACTCATTGTGAAATGTCAACAGACTTGTAGGATAGACCATAGCCTTTGGGGTTATAACAGTGGACTGAACTGAAGGGAATATAAAGGGGTGCCGATCTATAAGGAGTGGGCAAGGACCGACCCAATAAACTAAGGGTCAGTTAGTCTGGCCTTGGTGGTGGACAATATAATAGAGATCATGTTGACAGCCAGTGTTAAAGGACTCTTGAAGCAGCATAAGTTGTTAAACAAAGTTTGGACAGGAGGATGCCTGTGGGTCTTTATCTTCCTTGATTTCAGCAAAGCCATTGAATCATTTCCATATCACAGACTTCTTACAAAGCAGAAATATTGACGATTGGACAACAGATAGTATAGATGGGTAAGAAAGATGTTAGAGCGCATGAGCCACAAGGTAATCATCAAGGGGAAGCTATCAATTTATCAGATAGCGACAAGTAATTCTCTATGTCATTAATCTGGGTCATCAGTTTATCAGATAGTGACAAGTGATGTTCTATGGCATTGATCTGAGTCACCAATTTATCAGATAGCAACAAGTGATGCTCTATGGCATTGATCTGGGTCATCAATTTATCAGATAGTGACAAGTGATGCTCTATGGCATTGATCTGGGTCATCAATTTATCAGATAGCGACAAGTAATGCTCTATGGCATTAATCTGGGTCATCAGTTTATCAGATAGTGACAAGTGATGCTCTATGGCATTGATCTGGGTCATCAATTTATCAGATAGCGACAAGTAATGCTCTATGGCATTAATCTGGGTCATCAGTTTATCAGATAGTGACAAGTGATGCTCTATGGCATTGATCTGGGTCATCAATTTATCAGATAGCGACAAGTGATGCTCTGTGGCATTGATCTGGGTCATCAATTTATCAGATAGCGACAAGTGATGCTCTATGGCATTGATCTGAGTCATCAATTTATCAGATAGCGACAAGTGATGCTCTATGGCATTGATCTGGGTCAGGTCACATTCGGTAACTTTGCTGAAGACTACAAACAGGTCCAGGAAGAGTGGCTCAGTCTGTTTGCAGATAGCACCAAGGTTTGGCATGTGTGGTGATGACAGAAGAAGCAAGCATTAGGGAAGATATTGGGAGATGGGCAGCATTGTCTAAGAGGTGACAGCTTTGCTTCTCGTCTTCCAAGTACTTAGAAGAACAACAATCCAAGAAAGAATATACAGTATAAGGTGTCATGCTGAAAAACCCAGAATGGGAAAAGGGGCAAGGATTTATAATTATTAAAAAACAAAACTACCAGGCTGAATATCAGTAGCAATAAAGGAAGATCAATTGCTATGTTGCATATCTAGGGATAGGAATAGAATTTAGGGATTGGAAGATAGTAATCCTCCTTTATCAGGTACTGGTAAGAGCTATAGTTGAAACACTTTGTGGAATTTTGCATGCATATAAGAAAACTGAAGTCACAGTTTTGCAAATGGTGCAGGGGAAAAGGTGATTAGGAAAGTGACAGGACCAAAGATATGACTTGAGAAAACACAAGGACAGCTGAGCCCTTTTACACCTGAAAAAAGATTGGTAATGGGTATGCAAGGTGCTACGAAGCAAATATTAGGTGACTGCATCACAAAAACGGAAGAACAGGCAGGGTTGAGGGGCAAGTCTAATAGATGAAGGAACACAGATTGGCCATGATATGTGCAAGTACATTTTTTGTAGAGAAGATGGTTACAGACTGGGAACAGGTAATGAGTTGGGCAAGGGAACCAAAGACACTGAAACATTTTAAATCTGCTTTTGAGTCCTGAAAGGGTAAAAATAAAGGTGAGAAACTGTCTGTCTAACACTTGCAGACTAAATGATGAAGTCATACTAAAAACATTCAGCAGAGAATGAAATAACACGAGTAATGGAGATACACAGGAAGGTAATGATTCAGAGACATAGACAGTGTAGTCATTGTTACCATCACCTCCATGATCAGGACATTGTTACCATCACCTCCATGATCAGGCATTGTTACCATCACCTCCCATGATCAGGACATTGTTACCATCACCTCCATGATCAGGCATTGTTACCATCACCTCCATGATCAGGCATTGTTACCATCACCTCCCATGATCAGGACATTGTTACCATCACCTCCATGGTCAGGCATTGTTACCATCACCTCCATGATCAGGCCATTGTTACCATCACCTCCATGATCAGGGCATTGCTACCATCACCTCCATGATCAGGCACTGTTACCATCACCTCCCATGATCAGGACATTGTTACCATCACCTCCATAATCAGGCATTGTTACCATCACCTCCCATGATCAGGACATTGTTATCATCACCTCCATGATCAGGCATTGTTACCATCACCTCCCATGATCAGGACATTGTTATCATCATCTCCATGCTCAGGCATTATTACCATCCCCTCCCATGATCAGGACATTGTTATCATCACCTCCATGATCAGGCATTGTTACCATCACCTCCCATGATCAGGACATTGTTACCATCATCTCCATGATCAGACATTGTTACCATCACCTCCATGATCAGGACATTGTTACCATCACCTCCCATGATCAGGACATTGTTACTATCACCTCCATGATCAGGCATTGCTACCATCACCTTCCATGATCAGGCATTGTTACCATCACCTCCATGATCATTTTATTTATTTATTTATTTATTTATTTATATTTTATTTATTTAACATTTGTTGACCGGGAATGTCCGACTAGGTTCCACAGAGCCTGTTTTCAGCGGAGGCCCGGGGAGAAATGCTCCAGATGCATGTCTTTGGAATGTGGGAGGAAACCGAGTACCGGAGGAAACCCACGAACACAGGGAGAACATGCAAACTCCACACAGAAGGCACCCCAGCCGAGAATCGAACCGGAGAACCTCTTGCTGTGAGGTGACAATGTTAACCACTGCACCACTGTGCCGCCCATGATCAGGACATTGTTACCATCACCTCCATGATCAGGCATTGTTACCATCAGCTCCCATGATCAGGACATAGTTATCATCACCTCCCATGATCAGGACATTGTTACCATCAACTCCCATGATCAGGACATTGTTACCATCACCTCCATGATCAGGCATTGTTACCATCACCTCCATGATCAGGGCATTGTTGCCATCACCTCCATGATCAGGCATTGTTACCATCACCTCCCATGATCAGGACATTGTTACCATCACCTCCATGATCAGGGCATTGCTACCATCACCTCCATGATCAGGCATTGTTACCATCACCTCCCATGAGCAGGACATTGCTAACATCACATCCCTGATCAGGGCATTGTTACCATCACCTCCATAATCAGGCATTGTTACCATCACCTCCCATGATCAGGTCATTGTTATCGTCACCTCCCATGATCAGGTCATTGTTATCATCACCTCCATAATCAGGCATTGTTACCATCACCTCCCATATTGTTATCATCACCTCCCATGATCAGGTCATTGTTACCATCACCTCCCAGATTAGGACATTGTTATCGTCACCTCCCATGATCAGGTCATTGTTATCATCACCTCCCATGATCAGGTCATTGTTACCATCACCTCCATAATCAGGACATTGTTACCATCACCTCCATGATCAGGACATTGTTACCATCACCTCCATGATCAGGCATTGTTACCATCACCTCCCATGATCAGGACATTGTTACCATCACCTCCATGATCAGGACATTGTTACCATCACCTCCATGATCAGGCATTGTTACCATCACCTCCCATGATCAGGACATTGTTACCATCACCTCCATGATCAGGCATTGTTACCATCACCTCCCATGATCAGGACATTGTTACTATCACCTCCATGATCAGGCATTGTTACCATCACCTCCCATGATCAGAACATTGTTATCATCACCTCCGTGATCAGGCATTGTTACCATCACCTCCATGATCAGGTCATTGTTACCATCACCTCCAAGATCAGGACATTGTTACCATCACCCCCATGATCAGGCATTGTTACCATCACCTCCCATGATCAGGACATTGTTACCATCACCTCCATGATCAGGCATTGTTATCATCACCTCCGTGATCAGGCATTGTTATCATCACCTCCATGATCAGGTCATTGTTACCATTACCTCCAAGATCAGGACATTGTTACCATCACCCCCATGATCAGGCATTGTTACCATCACCTCCCATGATCAGGACATTGTTACCATCACCTCCATGATCAGGCATTGTTACCATCACCTCCATGATCAGAACATTGTTATCATCACCTCCATGATCAGGCATTGTTACCATCACCTCCCATGATCAGGCATTGTTACCATCACCTCCCATGATCAGAACATTGTTATCATCACCTCCATGATCAGGCATTGTTACCATCACCTCCCATGAGCAGGACATTGTTACCATCACCCCCATGATCAGGCATTGTCACCATCACCTCCATGATCAGGTCATTGTTACCATCACCTCCAAGATCAGGACATTGTTACCATCACCCCCATGATCAGGCATTGTTACCATCATCTCCCATGATCAGGACATTGTTACCATCACCTCCATGATCAGGACATTGTTATCATCACCTCCCATGATCAGGACATTGTTACCATCACCTCCATGATCAGGCATTGTTACAATCACCTCCCATGATCAGGACATTATAGGTTCATAGGTTCATAGGTTCATACTAGGCTATCTGCCCAAGGGCATTTATAAGCCTAGCCCATAGTTATGTGGCTTTCGCCACCCCTTTAGTTTGAATAAAAACTATGCCTATCATTTTTCTGTGCCTCTGTCAAGCAGTGACACTGAAGTAATCCCTGGGGTATATCTGCGATCTCCCATCCATTGGTCAAGATTCCTCTTGAACAAGGCCAGCGAGGTGCTCTGCCTCACATGTACCGGGATTTTGTTCCACAGCATAGGGAGTCTCTGGGTGATGAATCTGTCCCTCCAGCACGTTCTATTTATAACCGTGTCAAGGTTTAAGTCTCCTGCCCTTGTGGTTCTGAGGGATCTAGATTTTTGAGGTGAAGCATATTCATCAAATCTGGGTTTGACATGGCCTTATATGTCAGGCACAGGTCACCTCTGAGCAAGCAGTATGAGACTGAATAAAGCTGGAGTTCTTTCAGTCGGGCAGCATAAGACATATTTTGAGACCCTTTATCCTTTTGGTGAGGAACTTTGGGGCCTTTCAAGCTGCATCAGGTGTCTGGTCAGATACATTCCGAACGGGCATTGTACTCAATCATAGGTCTAATGAGTGATGAGTACAGGGGACGATGACCTCCCTTGATCTAGATGTGAATCCCTTCATGATCAGGTGGGCGATATAGAAGGTTTTCCTAACTACTTTAGCAACATGAGTGTCAAGCGAAGACTACTGTCAACTTGGGTCCCCAGATCCCTGATGACTTTTCTGTGCTCAGTGGATTGTCACCTATATGGTAGCTAGGGGTAACCTTGTTTTTCCCAAGGGTATGACTATGCATTTTTGGCGTTTAACTTCAGGCCATGGCTCTGGCACCAGTTATCCGTTTCTGTGAGGCCCTTCTGGAGGATATCTGTGTCAGATGTGTTTTCGACTATGGCACCCAGTTTGCAGTCATCTGCAAACTTTGTCAGCCATAACCCTCCTGTGTTTGCTTGTACTTCAGAAAAGTAGATGCCGAACAAGAGTGGACCCAGGACTGAGCCCTGTGGGACACCACTTGTGACAGGCTTTGAGTCTGACATGGCTCCAGCAACTCTGACCCTGTGGGTTCTGTCGCTTAGCCAGTTTGCAACCCATCTTGTGATGTATGGGTTTACATTCAAGCTGATGAGTTTTTCAATGATACCTGAGTGGGGTATTGTGTCAAGGCCTTTGCCAGGTCGAGGTAGGCTGTATGGACTGCCTTACCCTCATCAATGGCCTTGGTGACTGTCTCAAAAAAGTCAACCAAGTTTAAGAGGCAGGATCTGCCTTTGACAAAGCCAAACTGGGTTGGATCCAAAGTCTGCAAGTTCCCTATGTCTTTATTTATGAGTTCCATTATGATCCTCTCCATGGCTTTGCAGATAAGGCTTGTCAAGCTAATGGGGCGGTAATTTCCAGGGTCTGTGGAGGCACCGCCTATGAAGTGGGACCACAGTCGCCGTCGCCACTCCTTGGGTGCGTATCCTGAGGTGAGGCTAAGATTAAACAGCTGTCCTAACTGTGGGTTTAATTCCTCGTTGAGTTCATGAAGCACACAGCCGGGACACCATCCGTCCCATGGATGCTGTGTTTTTGCCTTAGTGAGGGCAGTTCTCACCTGGGCGTTGGAGATGTTTGGGGGCTACAATCCTCTGGAATAGATATCTCTCCTTTTGGGGAGGGAGAAGTTTGCACTGAACCTGTCAGCCAGTATGTTAGCAATGTGTGTAGGTTCAGTAATTTTCACATCATTTTGAACTAATTCTGAGCATATCTGGGAGTTTCCTCCTAGGTTTCTAACATAGCTAAAGAAGGCCTTATGATTGTCTTTAGAGTCCTTGGCAATTTTCTCTCAAAATTTGCCTTGGATGATTTTATGAGAGCTCTTAGTTTTTACTTATAATGATCAAAGGTGTCTTACCTTTCAAGGATTTTGCTCTATCTTGTAGTAGCTTCCTCCTTTTGTTGTAGAGCTTGTTTATGGCTGGGGTCCACCAGACTGGACGCTTGCCTTTGGTACAGAGAGTCTTAGTTTTGTTTGGGATTGCCTGATCCATGCAGTCCTGTAGGTGCTGGTAGAAGGCATTTGTAAGTGATTCAGTGGTTTGAGTAATGTTTACCACTGGCTCAGGGGCCTTAAAGGAGACCACACTAGTTTTAGAAGTGTGAAATCGGCTTTTGAGAAGTTTTTCACTGTGGTCTTTTTGTTTCAGGTGGGGGCGGGATGAGGACCTCCAGCGAGATTAGTTTATGATCTGATCTCACCAGTGAGGGGTATACTTCCGGTGTTGAACATTTTGATCCCATGTTCGTGATGATGAGATCAAGTATGTTTTCACCTCTTGTGGGGATGGTGACTAGTTGTTCCATGGCATTTGAGTTTATGAACTCCAGGAATCTTTGGGTTAGAGTGTTCGGGCTTGAGTAGTGTTCCCAGTCTATATTAGGGTAGTTGAAGTCACCTAGTATGATGGTGTTTATTACTATCACCTCCATGGTCAGGCATTGTTACCATCACCTCCCATGATCAGAACATTGTTATCATAACCTCCGTGATCAGGCATTGTTACCATCACCTCCCATGATCAGGACATTGTTACCATCACCTCCATGATCAGGCATTGTTACCATCACCTCCATGATCAGGTCATTGTTACCATTACCTCCAAGATCAGGACATTGTTACCATCACCCCCATGATCAGGCATTGTTACCATCACCTCCCATGATCAGGACATTGTTACCATCACCTCCATGATCAGGACATTGTTATCATCACCTCCCATGATCAGGACATTGTTACCATCACCTCCCATGATCAGGACATTGTTACCATCACCTCCATGATCAGGCATTGTTACCATCACCTCCCATGATCAGGCATTTTTAACATCACCTCCATGATCAGGGCATTGTTACCATCAACTCCCATGATCAGGACATCGTTACCCACTGCTGCATGGATGGTGATACCATATCAGAGTTAATGGAAATGTGCCTCCTACACATGAAATCAAGGGGGACCGGGCATGGACTACCCATCATTATGAACAAGAAGGTATGTACAACATTAATAATCATTGTTACAGAGCCCTTTAGCATTTAGCAGAAATTTTGCAGGCATTAGCCTTTCTGATCCTCCAACAGTTCCTTAATGTGATGGAGCATAAATGGTTTCAATGGTCAGGAGAAGAGAGAGAACGAACACCATGTGGACATTTTAAAACATAGACACTTTTCCAGAGGTTCTGGGAACCAATGATTGTGCACATATCTCTACTAATGCCCATTCACTCCACACAGTATCTGATACAAGATTTGAAAGGGGTCTCATTCCATCAACTGCCAGATGGTGTGCAATGCACAGGGTATTATATACATTATGTCCATGAGCCATCTACATAGTTTCTATGATTCTCACAACTGAGGACTGCAAACTGGGAGTGATCATTGAAACCCCTAGTGATGTCAACATTCTGCAAGAAGGTCTTAAGCAGACTAATGACTGGTGCCAATGTCATGGTCTTAAATTTAATGCAAAGAAAATGGATTATCATCCCCTTCGGCAAGGGTGACATTCCTGTAAACTACCACATCAATAGCAATACCCTAAGTACACAGTCAGTAGTGAGAGATCTGGGCACACAGGTCAACAGCAACCTTAACTTCAATCAACATGTCTCCACAGTGATAAGAAGGGGGGTTTATGTTGCTCATTTCATAAGCAAAGGAATTGCCTCCAGAAAAAAAAGAGGTTATAACCACCCTGTACTCTTCCCTTATCAGGCCAATAATAGAGTACAATGCTCCCTTTGGTATGTTCCTTTCCAAATACCTGCAGCAATTGTAGAGACCACAAAGGCTCCTTACAAAGAAAATTCACACTCTTCAAGATCTGTCTTACATGGATAAACTGAAATCATTGGCACTTTACTCTGTGTCATACGGACTGCTCAGAGGCAACTTATGCCTTGCATATAGAGCAACTCTAACCCAGCTTTAATGGAAATCCTCCACATTTGCAAGTCAAATGGCATATGAGTTGCTCGCTCAAAAGACCTTTACCTGGTATGTGACATCAACAGAACTTGCTGGAGAGACAGATTGTCTCACAGAGATGCCCCACTTTTGGAAAAAAATTCCTATTCATGTTAAACGAAGACTCTCATTGGCCTTATTTAAGCATAATTTGGATGATTGGATGGGTAACTGGAAATTCACTCCAGGGATTCCACCTATGTCTCTCTTGGACAGAGGCAATAGGTGCTGATTTTAGTGTCTGCTTGAATCAGACACCCTTGGGAACACAGGTTGAACTTGTTGTAAAGGCCACGGGGCCATTAGGTTCATAGGTTCATAGGTTGCTACTAGGCTATCTGCCCTAGGGAATTTATAAGCCTAGCCAGAGTGTGTTTGGCTTTCACCACCCTTTTAGATTAGTTGACTGTGCCTCTGTATAGTAGGTCACAGAAGCT
Organism: Protopterus annectens; assembly: GCF_019279795.1. NCBI lineage: Eukaryota > Metazoa > Chordata > Ceratodontiformes > Protopteridae > Protopterus > Protopterus annectens. The sequence goes on along the minus strand of NC_056751.1, from coordinate 778,005,974 downwards.
AGCCCTTTTAAGGTTAGTTTAGTGTGCCTCTGTCTAGTAGGGACACAGAAGAGATCCCAGGGGTAAACCTATGATCTCCCATCCACTCGTCAAGATTTCTCTTGAAGAGGGTCATTGAGGGGCTTTGCCTAACATGGATTGGGATTTTGTTCCAGAGTGAGGGGAGCCTCTGGGATATGAATCTGCCCCTCCAGCATGTCCTATTTATTTCTGTGCTGAGTTTTAAGTCCCTGGAGCATGTAGCTCTAAGGGATTTGGATTTCCTGACATGGAGCATGTCCATTAATTCTGGTTTGGACATGAGTTTATATGTCAGGCACAGATTGCCTCTGAGTAGACGGTAAGTAACTGAGTAAAGCTGGAGTTTCTTTAGCCTAACTGCGTAAGGCATCTGCTTGTGTCCCTTGATCCTTTTGGTGAGGTACTTTTGGGGTCTTTCCAGTTGCTGCAGGTGTCGGGTAAGGTACATCCCAAATGGGGCATTGTTTTCAATTATGGGCCTGATGAGTGATGAGTAGAGGGTCACAATGACCTCTCTTGATCTATATGTGAACCCTTTCATGATAAGGTGGGCTATATAGAAGGTCTTTCTAACCATTTTGTCAATGTGATTGTCAAAGGAGAGATTGCTATCTACTTGGGTCCCCAAATCCCTAATTACTTCTTCCGTACTCAATGGATTACCACCTATGTGATAATTTGTGGGCACTTTGTTTTTCCCAAAGGGGATGACTGTGCACTTTTTGGCATTTAGCTATAGGCCATGGCTCTGGCACCAGTTATCCGTCTCTGTGAGACCCTTTTGGAGGATGCTTGTGTCAGTCGGTGAGTCGATTATGGCACACAGTTTGCAGTCATCTGCAAACTTGGTCAGCCATAGTCCTCCCGTGTTAGCCTGTACCTCAGAGAAATATATACCGAACAAGAGAGGTCCCAGGACTGAGCCTTGTGGGATGCCACTTGTAACTGGTTTAGAGTCTGACATGGCACCTGCAATTCTGACCATGTGGGTTCTATCCCTGAACCAGTTTGCAACACATCTTGTGACATAGCGGTTGATATTTAAGCTGGTGAGCTTATTTATGATGCCCGAGTGGGGTATTGTGTCGAAGGCTTTTGCAAGGTCCAGGTAGGCTGTGTGGACTGCCTTCCCTTCATCTATGGCCTTGTTGACTATTTCAAAGAAGTCAACCAGGTTCAAGAGGCAAGATCTGCCCTTAACAAAGCCGAATTGGGTAGGATCCAGTGTTTGGAGGTTCCCAATGTCTTTGTTTATGAGTTCCATGATGATACACTCCATAGCTTTGCAGACCAGGCTAGTCAGGCTTATAGGGCAATAGTTTCTGGGGTCCGTTGTGGCACCACCTTTGTGGAGTGGGACCACTATTGCTGTATGCCATTCCTTGGGTACATATCCTGTAGTAAGGCTGAGATTGAACAATGACTTTATGTGAGTGTTCAGTTCTTTTTGGAATTTGTGTAAGACCCAGCCCCAGGACACCGTCCGGTCCCATTGATGCTGTGTTTTTTGCTTTGGAGAGGGCAGCTTTCACCTGTGCATCTGTGATGTCAGGGAGGCTACACTCTGTTGGGATAGACATTTGCACTTTTGGAGGGTGGAGGGGGGAGAAGTTTGCACTGAACCTGTCTGCCAGGATGTTGGCAATGTCTGTGGGTTCAGTGTATTTTTTGTCATTTTGCACTAACTCAGAGCATATCTGGGAGTTGCCACCCAGGTTCCAGACATAACTAAAGAAGGCATTGTGATTATCTTTAGCGTCTTGTGCAATTTTTCTTTCGAAGCTAGCCTTAGATTATTTTATGAGGGATCGTAGTTTTTTATGAGGGATCATAGTTTCTTGCTAGTACTGATCAGAGATGCCTTCCCTTTTTGGGATTTTGCTCTATGATGTAGTAGCTTCCTCCTTCTGTTGTATAGCTTATTTATGGCTGGGGTCCACCAGACAGGTCTCCTGCCTTTGGAGGAGTGAGTCTTGGTTTTATTTGGGATAGCACGATCCATGCATTCCTGTAGGTGTCCATAGAATGCGTTTGTAAAGGACTCTGCGGTTTTGGCCATATTTCCCACTGGCCCAGGGGCTTTGAAGGATTCCACCTTGGTTTTGAGAAGTGTGAAGTTTGCTTTTGAGAAGTTCTTCACAGTGGTTTCCTTGGCTGGGGGTGGGGACAGGATATGGATGTCCAGTGAGATTAATTTATGGTCAGATCTTACCAATTAGCCTAGTAACCTCCTATGATCCTATGAGGTGTCAGTGATGTGGTCTCCAGAATGTGTTTGTCATCTATCTATGTGTGGCATATGAACATCCCCCTCTCCTTAGGAACTTCCAATGGCTATTGCAAACATGGCCTCCATAGACAAAATGGAGGAAAGTTGCTATATACCTAAAGGATGCACCAATGAATGTTATGTGGATAACAAAGGATCTAAGCAGCATTGTGTGCTCCTTGTCACTGTACCCCATGTCATAGTGCAGACACTGCAGGTCTTTCTGCAAGACAAGGAGGTGTTGAATGTTTTTGTGCAGTACATGCATAACACTAATCACATCTATCACAGACATCTGTCCCTGGATTATAGATTTGCACATCTGCTGATTGATGACAAGTGTTGTCACCTGGTTAGAAAAATACCTCAAGTCATGGTGGCAATGCCCACCAACATGCTTCTTTCCAAGGGTGCATGAACTTATGTCAGAGGCAGTGTTGCTAGCAGGCAACATTTGTAGTGGTGACTTTTATGTAGTCTAGGTGAGGCTCACAATAATGGAATGTCCAGCAACTAACAATGGTGAGGCCAGAATTCTGGCCTTCCCTTCATCCATTACATAATATGGGGGATATGCATGAGCTCAGCAGTGTTTGCTGACTGTACCACTGTGTCATCAGACTTGGCCACATGTATGCTGTGTTTACCAGGCATGTGCTGTCCTCTTGTGTTAGACTCTCCAGCAGTGAAACCTATAAATGCATAAAGATATCATGCCTGTGGCAGCTGTAGAACATACCCCAAACTCTTGTCCTGTGGCACACATATTGCAACATGACACAGTCTGTGAATACCATATGGGAGCATACATACCTTCAGGTGCAGAGTGCTGCACTTGCAGCACAGCCACAGCTGGGGAAGAGAAATGCAGATTTGTTTTACTGAATATGTCTCCCTTACCAGCAGGTCTCTCTAGACCATGGAAATGTTTGTACTATTACTAGCCTGGGGCACTTGGACAGTTGTCTTGAAACCAGCTCCAACATTCAAGTCACTGTCAGGTGTAAGGGTCTGCTGACCCTCCCTAGTCACAGATGACAGGAACACTTCCATCTCTTTGTGAATGGTCAACATCCTGTGGTGGACAGGTTCCTGGAAATATCCTGTGCCTTGGACATGACAGGCAGCAGCAGACTGACAAGCCTTTGCTAAACCTACACTGCATTCCTAGTATGGCTACCCACAGCATTACTGTCCTACACCACTGACTGCCATAATTCACCCCAGAACATCTTACCATTTTACCATTGTTTCATGCATTGTCCAGGATATGCATCTAGTGTATGCATAGGACTTGCAATAAGGCAGTGCCCTTGTTGGTGGATCTTTTCAAGCCATTGCTGTTCTCATACGCTAATGAAAAGACTTTTAAACCTGTTGGTTACACATATCAGTCAGCCTGTGCACACATGACTGTCTTGTTTGACTCATATGCACGTGCAGTGACCCCCCCACTCAAAAGAATCGATGCTGATATACTTGTCCACTGTCATGCTACCCCCCCTCAAAAGAATCGATGCTGATATACTTGTCCACTGTCATGCTATGACTATATTTCCCTGTGCTACATCAAAAGTGGCAACAGTCATGTTCTTACTGGTCACAGTCCTGCATCATTAAGCTGATAGCCTGTACTGATGTGCATATTCTGTACCTTTCTAAGCCATCTCTATGCATAACCCTGCCTTGACCAATATACAGAGGGTCATTATGTCCTCTGCACTACATCCTGCCCTCTGTATGCATTGTTCACAGTATCCTTTTCACAGTTGGTCATGCAATTATTCCTTGTGCTGTATTCCCTGCCACAGATCCCCCCCGGCACACACAGCCAGAGGTGTAACTGTTATTTGCTGCTGTATTGCCTCACCTACATGCAAAGTCAGCCCCTGACCCTGGTGTTGACATCCACCATGGGTAGTCAGTACAGCACAGAGGTACATTACAAAGCATCTTGTCTTCCCTTTGTATGTCTATATCAAAACACAAAGTCTTCTTGTGTGAATTCCTAATTCCAGACTTGCTCATTTTAACTTGATCTTTTGTAATATTTTGACCATATTTATCTCATTATAAGATGTGTGTTATAGTTTTATGAAATTCACCATGACTTTCTCTAAATTGTTACCTTGACACATTGTGCTATTACATCCAACCAGCACCAGTCTTCCCACCCATGTTCTTCCCAGAGCTCGTTAGGCTTGTAGTGGTGTGTCTCATTAGGGACAGTTTTACATAGTCACTGCCCTATATTTAATATCATATGACATCCTGTCATGAGACCATGTGGACAAAGATAACATTTTGTTTCTTGAGTAGTTCTGCTAAGGGGTCATGCCCCCCCCCCTCACATATTAGATTCAACAAGGGTCATGTTTGGTTTTATATATAGAGACAAAGAGACATGATTTTCCTGCATATTCTCCTCAGAGACTTTGAGTGGTTGCTTGTTATGATGCTTCTTTATACTAAATGGATTTCTAGCACTAGCTTGCCAGGATAGTGAGGGATACCACTGGCATCATTCATTCTGTTGAACAGTACAGGTACAGGTTGAGAAACCTGCAGTGGCACAATGCTGACCTGCTTCACCTGTGAGAAGTACAGGTGAGGAAGAGTGCTCCAAATGTGTACTGTAAGCACTGCATAAGTGCACCCACTGTGCACTATAAGCACTGCATTAAGTCCACCAACTGTGTACTGTAAGCACTGCATAAGTGCATCAACTGTGCACTGTAAGCACTGCATGTTAGTGGGTTTTCTTTTTATTGTATGTCTGTTTCCCTTCGCTTCTATTTCCAGGCACAGTGATGTGTTAAGTTCCTCCAAATTTCTTTTGAAGTGGCAGAGGAACATGAACAAAACAGGAAGGCCTACCAAAAGATGTCTTAATTTCTGTCCCAGTGGTGGGGAATGTATTCTATTTGCATTACTGCAATATGTAATTGCACTTCTGTTTGTAGTATACATGTGTACTAATGTGTTGTATCTTTTTTCCTTATCTGTGTTTTTCCCCTGCAGTAGTGGACGGGGAATGGTGGTGGGCATCTGTGTATTTGTCAGCTGACATATATGGTGCTAGGTCACTAGTGGTCACCATGTCTGCATGTCAGAAGAGGGATGTAGACAGCTTTGCTGAGGGTGATCTGAAGGATTCACTGTTGGTCTGCATGTGGCCTCCTCTCATGAGAGGATGTAGAGGCTCCTCTTCTGAGAGTAGAATGGAAGGGTCCCCTGAGGTCACATGATGTCAGACTCATAGACTTTTGCATCTGAGATGAACTGGTAGTTGACTTGCAAACTGGACAGTGGGGCACTGCCTTGTTTGGCTGGTAGAGTCATGTTACTGGCAGACTTAACCATCAGGACAATGCCTACCTATAATATCAATCATGCAGGTGACTGGCATCTAGATATGCTATCTTCTGGGCTTATCTTGCATGCCCCCTCCAGATGTTTTCCTCTCTTAAGTGTCATTCCCCACACCATGTTTTTAGTCCATCCATCACTATCACCAGTAATCTCCATTCTGTAGGTCTCTGTCCATTCACCATTGCCCCCAACTTATCCATCCTTTATTACATCTGTCTCAGTCTGCAGTTCATGTTTGTTTTTGTGCCACTGCTGCCTTTGCTTCTCAGCTGTAATTCCACACACACACACACACACACACACACACACACACACACACACACACACACACACACACATGTGGACACACACACACACACGTGGACACACACACACACACACACACACACACACACACACACACACACACACACACACACACACACACACACACACACACACACACACACACACACACACACACACACACACACACACACAACTCATTACTATCCCTAACTACTCTTCTTCTACATCTGTACATTAGAAGGTTTTCTGTCTTGGAAAAACATGTCGCTTTTACTCCACCTATCCTTTTTTATCATTACCCTTGTGTTTTGTTCTGCCTTGTGTTGTGCTCTGCCTTGTGTTTTGTTCTGCCTTGTGTTGTCCTCTGCCTTGAGTTTTCCTATTTATATACTGAAATATGTCAGCATTGTTAATGTGCTGGCATTCTTTAGTCTGCTTAAATCTCTTGCATTTTAGAAATGAGCTGCTTTGTTCAATGCATGAGCATACATAGCTTCATAAACAAACATTTAATCAGCTCTCTTGTTACTTTGATTACATGATATATGCTAGCGGGTCTACTTTTAAATCTTGAAAGACTGAAAGACCAACTTTCAGTATCTTGAGACTTAACCATCGAACACCTACTGTACCGAAATATTAAAAAAACGAATGTCACTATGTCAAAAATTCATAATACCGAATTTTCGGTAAGCGATGTTCAGTTTTTAATATAACCTCCACCACAACATCAGAAACACCACCTCCCCCTAAACCTTAACTAAGACACTGAGCACACACACCTACAAAACCTAGGAATAAGCCCCCCCTGCACCTCCCATGTGGGAGGCACACCCCCATGCTACCTTTATATACCAACTCTGAGGTTAAACTACCACAAAATACAAAAAAAAATCTACCATTACACACCCTACACTTACTTCGCACACCATCACACATACACGCAAAAAACACACACACTACTCACTAAAAATCACACCACCTACAACACTAACACACACACGCACTCACCCATTTAACTCATCCAACTCCCAAAACCTCCCACAAAACTAAAAAACAAACAACCCTACCCAAAATCCTTAAACATTTACAACCTACCTGAATCTCCATACACAGCCACACACCATCCGCCATATCTAACTCCCAGAACACAATGTACCGCAAACACAAGCCACAACACACCACATCAACAGCAGATTCAATAATATAAAACTCGGTAAAATGCAGTTTTGATTTACTACACTTTCGATATTTTAGTCTCAAGATGCTGAAAGTCGATTGAGATTTAAAAGGGATCCCATGCTAGCATGTCCCTTTCCCCATAGTTCCCTATTCCAACTGCTGCTTTTAATATGGTAGCACTACTTTTCTACATAGTCCTTCTCTCAGAATACTGGAGACATGGCAGTCTTAATACATGGTGAAGCAGTTGTGATGTACACAACATGGCTTAGCAGCTATGGACCATTTTGTGATGTTGTACACACCCATAGTATCATAGTGCAGACATGGCTTAGCAGCTATGGACCATGTTGTTATGTTATACACACGCATAGTTTCATAGTGCAGACATGGCTTAGCAGCTATGGACCATGTTGTGATATTTTACATACGCATAGTTTCATAGTGCAGGCATGGCTTAGCAGCTATGGACCATGTTGTGATGTTGTACACATGCACAGTATCATAGTGCAGACATGGCTTAGCAGCTATGGACCATGTTATGATATTGTACATACGCATAGTTTCATAGTGCAGACATGGCTTAACAGCTATGGACCATTTTGTGATGTTGTACACATGCATAGTATCATAGTGCAGACATGGCTTAGCAGCTATGGACCATGTTGTGATGTTGTACACACGCATAGTTTCATAGTGCAGACATGGCTTAGCAGCTATGGACTATGTTGTGATGTTATACACACACATAGTTTCATAGTGCAGACATGGCTTAGCAGCTATGGACCATGTTGTGATGTTATACACATGCATAGTTTCATAGTGCAGACATGGCTTAGCAGCTATGGACCATTTTGTGATGTTGTACACACGCATAGTATCATAGTGCAGACATGGCTTAGCAGCTATGGACCATGTTGTGATGTTGTACACACGCATAGTTTCATAGTGCAGACATGGCTTAGCAGCTATGAACCATATTGTGATGTTATACACATGCATAGTTTTATAATGCGGACGTGGCTTAGCAGCTATGGACCATGTTGTGATGTTGTACACACGCATAGTTTCATAGTGCGGACATGGCTTAGCAGCTATGGACCATGTTGTGATGTTGTACACATGCACAGTATCATAGTGCAGACATGGCTTAGCAGCTATGAACCATGTTGTGATATTGTACATATGCATAGTTACATAGTGCAGACATGGCTTAGCAGCTATGGACCATTTTGTGATGTTGTACACACGCATAGTTTCATAGTGCAGACATGGCTTAGCAGCTATGGACCATTTTGTGATGTTGTACACACGCATAGTATCATAGTGCAGACATGGCTTAGCAGCTATGGACCATGTTGTGATGTTGTACACACGCATAGTTTCATAGTGCAGACATGGCTTAGCAGCTATGGACCATGTTGTGATGTTATACATACGCATAGTTTCATAGTGCAGACATGGCTTAGCAGCTATGGACCATGTTGTGATGTTATACACACGCATAGTTTCATAGTGCAGACATGGCTTAGCAGCTATGGACCATGTTGTGATGTTGTACACATGCACAGTATCATAGTGCAGACATGGCTTAGCAGCTATGGACCATGTTGTTATGTTATACACATGCATAGTTTCATAGTGCGGACATGGCTTAGCAGCTATGGACCATGTTGTGATATTGTACAGACGCATAGTATCATAGTGCAGACAGTGTCTGTGAATAGCACCAGCCTAGTCTTATCTGGTGAATAGATTTCATTATATTTGTGATTGCATCAGGAAGAAGTACACAACATTCATTATTAGACTGTGAGACTTCTGCTGTTGGATATAGTCAGATCCCACCCATCATACCAGATCAGGAATTCCTCACACCATGGATGGCAGTCCTATATGAAATCTGCTCCAGAACGTGTAATGAAATGGTTATCATAGGATCATAGGATCATAGAAGTTACTAGGCTATTAGCCTTGAGGCCCTTACAAACCCAGCTAAGAATTTAGCCCATGTTCCAACCAGCATTCAATGCCCCTGTCTAGCAGGGACACAGGTGGAATCCCAGGGGTGTATTTTCTGTTCTCCATCCAGTTATCCAGGTTGCACTTAAAAAGGGTTAATAAGGTACTCTGCTTGATGTGGAGGAGGATTCTATTCCAGAGAAGGGGGAGTCTCTTGGACACAAAGCTGTCCTGCCAACAAGTCCTATTGATGTCGCAGAGCAGGTTGAGGTTGCAAATGTGGGTTACTCGATTGGAGCTTGGCTTGCAGATATACAGTAGCCCTATCAAGACGAGGTCTGAGAATGCTTTGCATGCCAGACATAAGTCACCTCTGAGGAGTCTGTATGAGACTGAGTAGAGGGATAGGACCTTTAGCCTATCTCTCTAGGGTAGTTGTTTGAGGTCCTGGATTCTCCTGGTGAGGAACCTCTGTGCTGTCTCCAGCTGCTGCATGTGCTTTGTAAGGTATATACCGAAAGAGGCATTGTACTCAATAATGAGTCTTATAAGGGAAGAATACAGGGATGTTATAACCTCCTTATCCCTGAATGAGACACCCTTACAAATGAGGTGGGCCATGTAGAAATCTTTCCATACAACGGAGGCAATATGGTGGTCAAAAGCCAGTTTGCTCTCAACCTGGGTGCCCAAGTCCCTCACAACTGATTGCATGCTTAGGACCTTGTTCATAGCTCTCCATGAAACATTGACCCACTTAGAAGGCAAAAACTGCTATGCAAGACTGCTATTCATCAATTTAAGTTCTGCCTTCAACACTCTCATCCCTCAGAATCTGATATTGAAGCTATTTCAACTGGGCATAGGCTCTGGAAGTAACATTCTGAACACAGGAGTAGTACAGGGGTGTGTCTTAAGCCCTCTACTTTTCATTCTGCTGACACATGACTGCATGTCCACACATGAGATGAATAGAATCATCAAATTTGCGGATGACAGCACTGTTATAGGCCTTGTCAAAGAGCAGGAGGCCTACAGGAAAGAGATTGATTAACTACTGGTCTGGTGTGACAACAGCAATCTAGCACTGAATGTCAGCAAGACACAGGGAGTTGGTTGTTGATTTCAGAAGATCTCAAGTACCACACAAACCTCCAGTGATGAATGGGATGACAGTGGAAAGGGTCAAGAGTACAAAGTTCTTTGGTTTTCATATCACGGAGAACTTATCCTGGTCATTCCATGTATCCAGCACAGTCAAAAAATCTCAGCAATGCTTGCACTTTCTAAGGAAACTTAGGAAGGGAAAATTACCAAGCTTCATACTTCAGACCTTTTATAGGGGCACCATTGAAAGTGTCCTGACCAACAGCACTGCAGTCTGGTATGGGAGCTGTAACAATCAGGATCAGAAGGCTCTCAAGGGAGTTGTAAGGTCGACAGAAAGAATCATTGACACCTCTCCTTACACCTATGGAGGATCTACACAAATGCCGGTGCACTGACAGGGCCAAAAACATTTCCAGCAATCCGAAGCATCTTGCCAAAGGTCTGTACACTTGCCTGTCCTCAGGCAGGAGATATAGAAGCCTGCATTGTAAGACCACCAGACTAAAAAAGTTTCTTTCCGCTCTCTATTAGACTGTTGAACTCTTGGGAAAAATGAACCATGACATCTGTTATATAACTAGCCTACCAAGAGGGTTCTTTTATGGATGTGCAATAACCAAGTGCAATACTAAGGTGGCTCACCTACACACTGAAGGACTGTAAAGTGCAATATACAAACTGCAATAATTCAATCCATTCATAGATATGCTGCTATTGTTTCAATTTTACTTTGACAATATTACCTTCATATTGTTCTTTGTCTTCCTTGTCTCTTGTTCTGGGATAGGTGTGGGTCACTGCTGTCCTACTTTACTTACAAATTGCTACTTATTAAAATTCTACTGTGATATTTTATTAATTTTTCTCTGTCTATATGTGCAACTGTTTCCTGCATTGAGAATGAGGCATTGCAATTTTGTTCAGCTACACTGCTGTGTAGTTCTGAATGGCAATAAAGTTTTCTTTGACTTTGACTTGTTATTAATGTGATAATTTGTTGGGATGTCACTATCCCCAAAGGGGATTAGGATGCATTTTTTGGCATTCAGTTTGAGGCCATGTTTCTGGCACCAGACATTTGTTTAAGTGAGACCCCCTTGGAGGATGTCTGCATCACTAGGGGATTTGATGACAGTGCCCAGCTTGCAGTCATCTGTAAACGTGGTCAGCCATAGCTCACTTGTTTTGGTCTACATCTCAGTAAAGTATATCCCAAACAACACAGGCCCCAAGACTAATCCCTGGGGTACACCGCTTATTATGGGTCTACTGCTTGAGGTAGCTTCCCCTATTTTGACTAGGTGGGTTCTGTCAGTGAGACAGTTTGCTACCCATCTGGTAACATATGGATTGATGCCTAGTTGAGAGAGTTTATCTATTATACCCAAGTGGGGAATAGTATTGAAGGCTTTGGCCAGGTCAAGGTAGGAGGTGTGCACCATATTCCCCTCGTCCATGACTTTGGTGACTCTCTCAAAGAAGTCTACTAAATTTAACAGGCATGACCTCCTCTTGATGAAACCAAACTGTGTGGGATTGAGTGTTTGGAGGTTGCCAGTATTAATGAGGTCCATGATAATCTACTTCATGGCCTTGCAGATCAGGTTAGTTAGGCTGATGGGTCTATAAGTTCCTGGATCAGTGGACATTCCACTTTTATGCAAAGGGATGACAGTGGCTGTCCTCCACTTGGCTGGGATGATGTCAGTACTCAGGCTTTGGGTAAATAAGGTGCCTAATGGTGCTGCAAGTTCCTGCCTGAATTCATGTAGGATGCAGGCTAGGATGTTATCAGGTCCCATGGAGGCTGTATTTTTTGCCTTTGAAAGGACAGTGATGTCTTGCTCCCTAGAGATAAAGGGGGGGGGAGGTAGGTGCTGGGGATGTCCTGATTTACTGATGGGGGAGGAAAGAGGGGTGAAGCTTTCAGTGAATGTGTCTGCCAGCAGGTTGGCTATATCTGTGGTGTTTGTATATGTGGTGTCTTTGACCACAAGTTCTGAGCAGATCTGAGTGCTTCCTTTAAGATTGCAGAGATATGTGAAGAAGATCTTATGATTATCTTTAGTGGATGTGGTCAGTTTGGACTCAAAGCATTCTTCATAATTCACTGAACAGATGCACATTTAATTTTGCAGACCGATATATGTGGGGTTTTACAACCCTCAGATATGCCCAAATTTATGTAAAAAATTAGGGTGCTTTTCTGCAGCAAATCATCTCTGAGATAACCCACAAGTTAGATGACGACACCGTGCATAACAGTTGGTAGTCATTCAGCATGCAATATGTAGCACACAGGTCATTACCACTCTGTGTCCATGGCAGGCATCATGTGATAGCCTTAGGAGGAGCTGCTGCAATTCTAATAGAGCCACCTGCCTTATCATTTGGGAGACGATTACCGTGAAACTGGTCAGGGGGGGCATTGACATAATTATGCCGTAAGAATTGAAGTAGAAAGGGATGGTAATGGGGTACAGAGGAGGAAGTACCAGTTGTGCATTATACAAGAGGGCGCAGTGGTGCAGCCTCACAGCAAGAGCTTCTTTGGTTCGATTCTCAGCTGGGGGGGCCTTCTTTGTGGAATCTGCATGTCCTCCCTGTGTTCGTGTGGGTTTCCTTTGGGTACTCCAGTTTCCTCCCATGTTGAAAACCATGCATCTGGAGCATTTCTCCCTGGACCTCCATTGAAAAATGGCTTTGTTCCAAGTTGTACTTTCCCAGTTAACAAATGTTAAATAAAAATATGTGCAAAATCGGTGAAGGTGGAAAGGTTGTTGGCTTGCTCCACAGTGGGGTGACAGTATGAAGGAATGGGGGTGGGAAATGAGTGTTGATGGCTGGTAAAAATGTCCACAAATGAGGGCAGTGAAATTCAGTATGATAAATATTATAGCCAAAATGAAAATAGCTAAGACAATGTTTGGTGATGTATGTGGCTACTGCAGATGCTAATGCATGAAGGGAATACGGTTATTTAATATGGTTTTAGAACCTAAGGTGGGTGAGTTATACAGTGAAGCAGAATTGCACAAATGTAGTCAAAATTACTGAGGAAAGGTATGCAAGGTTAACAGACAGTTAATGGAAAGAGGCAGTTCCCAAATGCTTTATTCTATGTATGGATCCCCTCAAATTATCTATGGTATGATCACAGTTATTTTCACTAGGTGCAATATCTAATTATCAACTATTGGGTTGAGTAAGGACAATCTAATACCGAATGGTATTGGTTAATTCAAGTAACAAAAAGGAAACTGGCTAGGCTTAAAATGACCCATAAGATCAGCTAGCATAGTACTTACCTATAAACATATGATAGCTGCAGGGGAAAGGTGAGGTAGGGAAGGGAATATACATTTGCAAAGAATGAGAAATGAAAGCAAGCTGACTGGATAAGTTATTGTTGAATGCAGTGGTGGGTGGGGAGGTTAGTCATGTGATACTTATTTAGCATTATATCTCTGCTCAATCAATTGTGCTTATGACTTGGGCCTTGAGGGGGCTACAACACAGAGGGAAAAGTGTGAAACATTGGAAAAAGGAAATGCTGGGCATTAATTGGTTGAAAAGAATGGCTGGGCAGATACTTTTTGTGATACAAAGAGAGGAATGCAAAGTTGGGATTATGGGATGGTATCACACCTTTTAACCATTTAATAAAAGGAATGTTGTCAAAGCCATAAGTAATAGGGAGCAAAGGCCCAAAAATAGGGACAGTTTTTAATTATTGCTCAAATAAACTTAGAAATTCGACAGAATAATAGGGTTTGCATTAGTATGAATCTTCTGAAAGGTATGCAGTCTAAAACTCAAATGTCTGTCATTGTTTTCTGACTTCAATCCTCAATGATTTTCCAGAAAACCAAAAATTTTATGAGGAACAGACCAAAAATGTAAGGCAAAAATCTGGACATTCTGTGAAAATCTGGACAATTGAGAAGTATGGATAGGATGGAGTCAATATGAATTGGAAAGGAAACAGTACAGCATGCGTGGGTAAAATAACTAGATAATTGGAAAGATTATTTAAGGAAAGCAGGGGAGAAGCTGATATGACTTCAAGGGGATACGAGATATGGAGATAGCATGAGTGAAACTTGAAGGTAAAAATGATGAAGTGGTACTTAAAGTAACTTGAAGAGATATAGATGAGAGTGAACTGGGCAGCAGGGGTAGATGGTGGGTGAGGAGAGATATGGATAACTTATTTATTTAGAAGCTGAAGGAACTAAGCAGACAAGGATGGGCAAAGGCAATAAAGACTGGGGTTGGAGGAAAGTGGTAACATGGAGAGGGAAGTATTTCAAGACTTTATGGTATATTATACAGATGACTGTAAGGGAGGAAGGATGAATGAGAATTGTCAAGATACAGTTTTGTCACAGAAGGAGAGGACAGAGTTATGTTTAAGGGGAGGATTATAAGAAATATTAGTGGTGATGTGATCTACGAAGAGTGTCAAAGACAGAGGTCCACATCATTATGCAATACTGATTCAAAATGTTTTGCTAAGGTATTATCTGCAATATTTTGGTACTAATTGTTGTTGACAGTTATGACTTCCCACTTCTGTGAAGGACATATTGTCCATGAAGCAATGGAGGCTACTTTTAAACACTGAAACATGGGGGAGAAGAAAGACCAGAAACATGGTAATATAATAATGAAAACTCAAACAACCATTGACACAGTTAGTTTGGGATTCCTGATGTAGTAATCATGGCAGGTGATAAGGAAGGGGCAGGTTCTTGAGGGAGTTATGACTTGATACAGGTGCCTGTCTGATGATAATGATAAACAAGGGGTCCCTCAGACAAGGTGAGGATCAGTAAGGGTATGCAGCAAGGTTGTCCCCATCACAACTCTTGTTCCTGATTGTGATGGGAAAAGTGCCACAGCATATCTTCAAATTTGGAAGCAAGGAAAAAAGAAGCCTCCTGAGTATGTTTATTTATGACTGCATGTTGCTTTTGGAAGAAGTGGAAATGTCACCATAGATTTTAGGGACTTTTGAGAATTTGGAAAAAAAGTGAGTCTTTATTATCATCCTAAAGCAGTAGTAATCAGGATTGGCAGAGAGAATAGAATACAGGAAAGGTTGCCATTAATAAGTGGCATGGAAAAGCATTAGGAGTCAAAGTATATCTGTCTGTGTGGGATGTTAAGATTTGGTATGGAGAGATGGGTAGAGTCAGTGAGGGGACAATGATCCTGAAAATGATAAGTGGGTGCATGGATGGGGATGTTGAACTATATCTGCTATGCTACCTGCACTAAAATGGTACAGAAAATGTGTGGTATGAAAGATAATAAGTTAAATGGGGTGAAGTCTGAGGAAGAGGGAAAGACTGGTATCCTGAATGTGGTGAGAACAGAGGAGATGAATATGGAAGAAGTGTCACTGAAAAGAGTAACATTAATTGGAAGATGTTTTTCAGGTCGAATATAATGAAACCTTTAGATGGAGCAATGTTCAAACACTTTGCTAGAAAAGTTGAAGAATCACACACACTAGAGTATAGAGATATGAAGGATATTATCATCAATATATGAAAGATATTATCATTTTCAAACCCACTAACTGCCCTTCCCTCTCCTCCATACTCACCTTACATCATCCTGACGGACTACTCAGGTCCAGTAACCACAACCTCCTCGGTTTGTACAAACCCTTACCTGCAGCAGGGCAATTTCTCCTGTCTTTTACCCTTGCTTGTCTATGGAATTCACTTTCCCCCCATATTTGAATCACCCAAAACCACTCGACCATCAAGAGCATGCTCCATTCCCATCTCTCTTCTCACTGGGAATGCTCATGCTCGCACCTCACCTGACTCCCTCTATTTCATTTCTGCTCCCCATCCTTTTGTTTTACTTTGTCATAACAACCTATTGACCTCTCACTGCTCTAGTCTCTTCTAGTCCTTCCTCCCTCTCACCTCATGAAACTGTGAGTGCATTTATCCCTGCACTCCAAATTATACTTACGTACTCCAAAATACACGTCTTTTAATTTCATTCATTGCTTTGTTACAACATCTTGCTCAGATGTCATTATTCTGTCTTTTATGTTACTGTGTTTTAGTAGTTTTTGAAAATTGTATTGTAATTGTTAACTTTCTTCATATTAGCTTTGTAATATTTGTATATGGAGCTTTTCTCCCTGGGTCTCCATTGAAAACAGGCTCATTTTCATCCCAATGGACTTTCCTGTTAACAAACTTCAAACTAAATAAATAAATAACTATTTTCAGACTAGGGAGAACAGGACATGTTTCTGAAGTTTTCAGGAGACAAATAACACATCGGGAGCCAGACAAGACACTAGATGGTTTACAAAGTAGTGTTAGGTCATGGTGTGTAGTTAGACATAACTGGTTCTGTCAGCAAAAGCAGAAGGACCAGGTTCATTTTTAAGGAATTTGTAAATGCTAGTGTAGGAGGAAATGCAGAGGTTATGACATTAAGGAGAAAGGTTGGTGCTCCAATCAGTGTGTTGGAAATGTGGAGTAAAAAAGCAGACAAGTTAGATATCTGTGACATGGTGAAGAAAATATGGAAGGCCTAGTGGGACAGTGAGCTGTGCTCTGACAAGGATACCAAAGACAGATGAATGATTTGCTTGATTGGGGTCACTGGGGGACATAAGAATGGATAAGTAATGAAATTATGGAATGACAATTGATGGCATATTTATTGAAAATGGTTGAAAAAAGAACAAATAATTGGAAGTATTGCAAGTGCTTGAATTTAGGTGTTGAGTACAGGGGTGGTAAGAGGAACTGGGAGTGAGAGGTGGGTTAAAGAATTATGGGCAGATGAAGATAGATGGAATGAGAAATGGAAAGTTTGCTTTCATGATGGAATGGCAAAATAATCCATCGTTACTTTGGATTTTACTGGAGCCCACCACATTAGGGCAGGTTAAAAGAATAGGAGTGGAGGGTGTAATGTGTATCCCTGAGATGAAAAGAGTTACATGGAAACACAGAGGAACAGAGACTTGAAGTGATAGCTTTGAATACGTATCATAACCAGTCGTAGAGAGTTATAAAACCCTAATATGAGAAGCCTATACCCTTTGTTGGCAATTTGGTGCACATGTTTAAGACTATCACTGATATACCTATGGCCTCATCCAGCACCCCTAGGTTTGATTCTCACAACCTCCATTTCTGATTGTGTGACACTGATCAACTCATGTAAGCAGCTTGCTCTCCTGGTCAAAGCCAAAATGGGGCCATGTGAACCAGTGCACTGCCCTGGTTAGCAGATACATTTTATTTATTTGTTTTGTTTATATCTGAGTAGGCAGTCAAACATCAAAATATGAATCTATTCCTTCGGCTCTCTGATATATTGACCAGTATGCATGGCTAGGAGGAAAGTGAAAAATACGTAAGCTGGGTCAGTACCTCTGAACTCTTCCTGACAGATAAAGGGATTGAGATTGCATTCCAGTTACATTGTAGGCATTGTATCATTTAGAGAGTGGTTAAGTCTTAAGACATTTTCTTTTGGCAGTAAGCTCATTGGTGTTTTTGTTTAAAGCAAACAGTTTATTCTGTGAACAGTGCTCGAGGCTGTAATGCATGTTCTGTTTCAAACATATGTAAGGTATACTCTGTTATCTGTATGTGAAAAAAAGTAATAAAAATTACTTAGAAATGTGTTTCATTCAAAATTCCTACCTGTCCCTTTATCTTAGCACCACCGCACACTATGTCTTATATCAGAGCCAAGCACACGCATTACAAAATAAAAAATCAAAATTAAAAAGGAAACCTTCCTAAAAGTTGACAGTGCACTTACTTGAAACACCCAGCATGCATTTTTCACCTATCTCATAAAGTTTTCAAGTAACTGTCTTTACTTCCAGAACATTCCTCTAATCCATCCACATGCACCTACCTAGTCCATAAGCAATAAAACACAGTTTTAGTTCTTAACATACACTGAGAGAGAGAGAGAGAGAAAAAATCTTCCAAAATGTCACTCACAGAACAATATACCCCAAGCCAATAAAAAATGAAAAAGCATGAAAAAAAATTAAAAAAAAATATTTTTAAGGGACCATTCATAGAAATATTACTTCACCTAGTGCTGTTATAGATAAAGGAAAAAAAAGAGGTAAAAACCATAGAATACAAAGGACTATAGAAACATCAGCAAACTGAATGTGTTTGGTTATTTGTGAGATGCCCATTATACCTGCATTATGGAGAAAGGGAACAAATTACAAGACTTAAGACTGACTAATCAACTCTCCATAAAACTTTTCCTGTACCCCTCCAGTACAGATGTTAGACATACCACAAAAGTTAAACTTGCACAGTCCATATGTGTTACCTGCATCATGCAGAAACAGTTGGGAAGCCAAGCCTTAGCTATCTCGTTGGAGAACTTACTGTACAAATATCTTTCGAGACAATAAATGGGCACTGAAAAGTAAGATGTAAAATAAAGCCCTGCATTGGAAACTTCTTTCAAGACAATAAATGCTCCCAAGAAATAAATGGCAAAGTAATGTCTCATTTATTCACATTGAATTACTTGGTAATGGCAAACATAGTTGTAGGAGTTTACTTTATTTAACATTTGTTTACTGGGAAAGCCCGACTTGGAACAAAGCCAATTTTCAGCAGAAGGCCAGGGAGAAAGACTTCAGATGCATGTCTTTGCAACATGGGCGCAAACCCATGGAGGAAATGCAGACTCCATACAGAAAGCACCCCAGCTCAGAATCGAACCGGAATATTTCTTGCTGTGAGGTGACAATGCCACTGCTGCACCACTGCACTATCCATTTTTTACTTAGTTTTTTTTTTCTTTTAAGAGATGCAGTTTCGGAAAAATATAATCTCCTTGTATCTGAGATAATTTTGAAGTCGCTCTGTTCCTTATTTACTTTGCATTTCTGTTAAATGGATGGAGCACATATTGGGGGGAGGTATTGTAAAAATAAATAAACTTGACATCACATAAACATTGATTTTCAAAGAGCAACTAAAATGAGTCCAGTGGTTAGATCTAGTCACCACCTGATATCAGTTTCTGTTTCCTTAGTTCATTAAAAAGACCTGGTGGCCCTCACATATGAATGATGGACACATCCTTAAAGGAATACATGAAATATAGCTTTTAATTATGGTCCACGTCTAACTCTTCTGTACGTGGCTTACACTTGAAACATAGATTTTAATTATGGTCCACGTCTAACTCTTCTGTACGTGGCTTACACTTGAAACATAGCTTTTAATTATGGTCCACATCTAACTCTTCTGTATGTGGCTTACACTTCTCATTGCCAAGCCATCATCCTACTTAAATACTACGCTCCCTACAATAATATCACCACAGTCTTCTTCTTACTCAGGAAAGGAAAATGTCGATATGTGCCCCTTGTGTGCTCCCCTTTCTAAGGGTACTTATGTATCTTTTTATAAATTTAGTATGTTTGTTCTACTGTTGTTATGATACTGTCCTTCCTTTGTTTCCCCCCTGACGACACACTTCCTTACTTATGTTCTACACTGTCTGCTATTATATGGTTACGTGTGGCCAGGCCTTTTCTAAATTCACTACACTTGTGTGGATATCTTCCACCCTGTACTCTAAC
Organism: Protopterus annectens; assembly: GCF_019279795.1. Classification (NCBI taxonomy): domain Eukaryota; kingdom Metazoa; phylum Chordata; order Ceratodontiformes; family Protopteridae; genus Protopterus; species Protopterus annectens. Next base: position 777,986,145 of record NC_056751.1, on the reverse strand, counting down.
TGTATATTCCTTATCACAGTACTTATTTAAAACATTGCCATCTTCCTCCTATTAATGATTACATCACACTGCTTTCTTCCTCTTCATCATTTCCTTCTGCATTCTTAAAAATTAAGTGCCCATCTCTCCTTCTCTACCCACCTTTCTGGTCACGGATATCATGCCCATCTCTCCTTCTCTACCCACCTTTCTGGTCACGGATATCATGCCCATCTCTCCTTCTCTACCCACCTTTCTGGTCATGGATATCATGCCCATCTCTCCTTCTCTACCCACCTTTCTGGTCATGGATATCATGCCCATCTCTCCTTCTCTACCCACCTTTCTGGCCATGGATATCATGCCAATCTCTCCTTCTCTACCCACCTTTCTGGTCATGGATATCATTCCCATCTCTCCTTCTCTACCCACCTTTCTGGTCACGGATATCATGCCCATCTCTCCTTCTCTACCCACATTTCTGGTCACAGATATCATGCCCATCTCTCCTTCTCTACCCACATTTCTGGTCACAGATATCATGCCAATCTCTCCTTCTCTACCCACCTTTCTGGTCACGGATATCATGCCAATCTCTCCTTCTCTACCCACCTTTCTGGTCATGGATATCATGCCAATCTCTCCTTCTCTACCCACCTTTCTGGTCACGGATATCATGCCCATCTCTCCTTCTCTACCCACCTTTCTGGTCACGGATATCATGTCCATCTCTCCTTCTCTACCCACCTTTCTGGTCATGGATATCATGCCCATCTCTCCTTCTCTACCCACCTTTCTGGTCACAGATATCATGCCAATCTCTCCTTCTCTATCCACCTTTCTGGTCACGGATATCATGCCCATCTCTCCTTCTCTACCCACCTTTCTGGTCATGGATATCATGTCCATCTCTCCTTCTCTACCCACCTTTCTGGTCACGGATATCATGCCCATCTCTCCTTCTCTACCCACCTTTCTGGTCACAGATATCATGCCAATCTCTCCTTCTCTACCCACCTTTCTGGTCATGGATATCATGCCAATCTCTCCTTCTCTACCCACCTTTCTGGTCACGGATATCATGCCCATCTCTCCTTCTCTACCCACCTTTCTGGTCACAGATATCATGCCCATCTCTCCTTCTCTACCCACCTTTCTGGTCACGGATATCATGCCCATCTCTCCTTCTCTACCCACCTTTCTGGTCACAGATATCATGCCAATCTCTCCTTCTCTATCCACCTTTCTGGTCACGGATATCATGCCCATCTCTCCTTCTCTACCCACCTTTCTGGTCACGGATATCATGCCAATCTCTCCTTCTCTACCCACCTTTCTGGTCACGGATATCATGCCCATCTCTCCTTCTCTACCCACCTTTCTTGTCATGGATATCATGCCACTCTCTCCTTCTCTACCCACCTTTCTGGTCATGGATATCATGTCCATCTCTCCTTCTCTACCCACCTTTCTGGTCATGGATATCATGTCCATCTCTCCTTCTCTACCCACCTTTCTGGTCACAGATATCATTCCTTCCATTTCTCCTACTGCTTTACGTCACATTAATATGTGCTTATGCTTCTCATTAAAGAAATCCTAATCCCTCCAAGCTACACTCTCTAGGGACCTAAACCTTGTCACCACAATAAACAGAACATGCTGGAGGGATAGATTCCTGTCTCAGAGACTTCCCATACTTTGGAACAAACTACCTATCTATATGAAACAAAGCTCCTCATTAGCACTGCTCAAGAAAAGTCTTGATGATTGGATGGGAAACAGGAAATTCACCCCGGGGATCACTTCTGTGGCTCTGCTCGACAGGGAAATAGGAAAATAATTTTCTTGGGTGGCGAAAACCAAGGTACCTTTTTGGCTAGGCTTATATAGGCCCTAGGGCCAATAGCCTAGTACCTACCCATGAACCTATGAACATATGTGATGCCCTGGTGCTTTTCACACCTGCACCATTTCTTCTATGTAGGATCCACTTTGCAGACATGTTTATCTGCACCAGATACCTCTGCCACTGTATATTACATATTGCACCATGGAAGGCCTTTGCACTGCAGCCATTTATGATGCTTTATACTGCTGCTGTAATCTGCCATTTCACCTTCGTCTTTCCAAGATAAAATCCACCTCTAGTTACTATGGATACTGATTTCTGCAAGGCACTTTTTTCTTCTTTTTACTTGATTTGACCTTCAGTTTCATCTAAAATATAAGTAGAGGTCTTCTGCTTAGTAATTTCACCTTGTTACTAAACTGAAACAAAAAATAAATACATAAATTAAGCCTGCAAAGACCCCTATGAAATGTGCAAAAACTAATTAGCTTTAATTATATAAGAAACAAATATAGCCATCTTTCCTAGCCATTAAATGGTGTTAATCAAGATTTTCACTATCCTTACAGGCTTTAGAATTGACTACAGTCGCTTAGTGTTGCCAGAATTGTACTCCAAAATATGTACTATATGCTGCTAAGTATGTTATACAATGAATGTATAACTCCCAAAAAGGTGGCAAACCCTGCTAATGGACAACAAATGTTTGCAGAGTGTACATCCCTGGTGAGTATAGATCATTTTTTGAACATTTCAGTGTACATTGGTTCGGGACTATTTTTCTATAACAATAGTTAATATTTTTAGGGAAAAATGTAGAACTCACCCAGTTCTCAACTGTGGCCATGGGCATGGTAACATTTTCATTGCTCAATATCTATGTATCCAGTAACAGTCGACAAAAGTGTTCTTGCTCATTGGGATAAACTCTCCTACTCTCATTACACTCACAGAATATAATCCCATAATGTACATTGCTTGTTTTCCTCCCTTCATTGTGTCCCAGTATAAGGGATGCAATGACACATCTCTCATCCCGCATCCCACAACAACAATCAGGACTTACTTTGCTTTCTTTGTAACCATTAGCTGTCTGTCTGCTTCTTCTGTCAGTGTTGTAGGGTTTTGATCAGGAAAGTCATGTACAACATTGTGGTTCGGATAATCATCAGGAAAGTCATGTACAGTGTTGTGATTCGGATAATCAGCAGGAAAATCATGTACAGTGTTGTGATTCGGATAATCAGCAGGAAAATCATGTACAGCGTTGTGATTCGGATAATCAGCAGGAAAATCATGTACAGCGTTGTGATTCGGATAATCAGCAGGAAAATCATGTACAGCGTTGTGATTTGGATAATCAGCAGGAAAATCATGTACAGCGTTGTGATTCGGATAATCAGCAGGAAAATCATGTACAGCGTTGTGATTCGGATAATCAGCAGGAAAGTGATGTACAACGTTGTGATTTGGATAATCAGCTGAGACTCAACAGCATTCTTCAGACTTGAATCTGATTACTAAAATTTCCCTTTGTCCATTGTGAGAGTTCAGGCAAGTCACATAGCAGACAGATGTCCCTTATAACCCACAAAGTAGGTACTTTTGAGAAGAGAACATCACCTGGAGAGTGAAAGCAAAGAATACTGCATTCTGCATACATCCATCCTGACTGTATTATATCATTTCTGAGCTAAATGTGAGGAGAAGATTGTTAGTGTCCATTTCCCATAACATTACTGCTTTCAGTCTTATTCATAGTATGCTGAGATGAGTAAATGGCAACTGCTATTTGCAAGTCATAACAATTTCATAGATTTTGCTTTCTTCCAAATCACTTAAATGATCTGTCATTTGTTCCATGGCTTACAATAGACATAATTCTTGTGTTGTCTTCTGGTAACAAGTACATTGCATCGTCTGACCTTAAACTGATGCAAACTCTTTCAGCTGATGCTCTCTGTTTATGTTCATGGCACACTGAGTAGAAATGTGACTAAGCTTTTCTGCACATGTGCAGCCAAAGACGCAGCTCAGCAGGCAGCTCATACATGATGCCAGAGGCTGATAAATGTGTGCACGCCATTCCCATGCAAGGTGCCTGGGCTCACCTTTTCAGTACTTACTCTGTAATGCAGCATGAGGTGATGTTGCACTCCTGAGGTTCTGACCTTAAGTCAGGATGTTTATCTGCCTGATTTTCTGACAGGTGAAGTGGATGCAAAGAAATGTATAGTAGTTATTGAAAAAAGACGGGAGGAATTTACCTGATAATGTGGCCAAATTTCCTCTAGTAAGAATGAATACAAGCTCTGGTGTCCCTTGAGAATATGCATAGTGGGGCTAACATGGTTAACAAAAAAAAATATATATAACAATTAATATAAATAAATGCATTCATTAATTAATTAATTAAAGAGAATTTTAGCTCACCTACCTAACCGAGCTAAGATGTGCCTTTTACTTTGTGTAACATTGTAGTTATTAGTTATGTTCTCATTGTTGTGATTTAATGATCCCACATTATTAACATACACGTGATGTTGTCTCCACGTGTCAGTCAGAAGTGTTACTTAGCATTGTGAGTTTCTTTTTCACTAAACATTGCACATTTATATAGAAGACAAGGATGTCACATAGCAATGCGGTTCTGAACTTGGGCCAGCCATTGTCTGTCAAATTCCTACTAACGCCCCATTCTGTTCTAGATGAAAGCATATTCTAGATGATAGCAGAAGGGCTGCAGGGCACAGATGTACATATTACTACACTGCTTGAATGATAATAAACACCCCATTCTGTTCTAGATGAAGGCATATTCTAGATGATAGCAGAAGGGCTGCAGGGCACAGATGTACATATTACTACACTGCTTGAATGATAATAAACACCCTCTCTGTTCTAGATGAAGGCATATTCTAGATGATAGCAGTGTTCTAGATGGCATATATTCTAGATGACAGCAGAAGGGCTGCAGGGCACAGATGTACATATTACTACATTCTGTTCTAGATGAAGGCATATTCTAGATGATAGCAGAGAATGATAATAAACACCCCATTCTGTTCTAGATGAAGGCATATTCTAGATGATAGCAGAAGGGCTGCAGGGCACAGATGTACATATTACTACACTGCTTGAATGATAATAAACACTGTTTCTAGATGAGGCATATTCTAGATGAAGAGCAGGACGAGGGGGCACAGATGTACACATATTACTACACTGCTGATGATATACACCCCCCCATCTGTTTCTAGATGAAAGCATATTCTAGATGATAGCAGAAGGGCTGCAGGGAAATGATAATAAACACCCCATTCTGTTCTAGATGAAGGCATATTCTAGATGACAGCAGAAGGGCTGCAGGGCACAGATGTACATATTACTACACTGCTTGAATGATAATAAACACCCCATTCTGTTCTAGATGAAAGCATATTCTAGATGATAGCAGAAGGGCTGCAGGGCACAGATGTACATATTACTACACTGCTTGAATGATAATAGCACAGAAAAGTAAACAGTGTTGTTGTAGTGCTCTACTTGTCCTTCTTTTGAGGGAAAAAGGTAGTACTTCCTTCACACTGGGCAGTGGTAAAATCTCAATTTATAGCTTCAGAGGTCAGGTCATGATTCTGTCTTTTGTTCACCATCTGTGTAGCGTTTGTATGTTGTTATGGTTTCTGTGTGAGTTTTCTCTGGACATTACAGTTTTGTCCTACATCTCCAAAATACTGATTGACTGACTGGCTACATTAACCTGTGTATATGTAGTATTTATCATTGTCCTTGTGGCCTGTGTCATGGCAAAAGAGTTTCCAAGAAAGACCACTTCACTTATCCATTTCAGAAATAAATAAAATAAACAAACAAATCAGTAAATATAGCTGCTTACGTCCAAATTAATGAGCTCTGTGATACATTAATCATTACTGATGCACAAACCAACTGTTTTCATATCAGTCAGCCATCATTCCTATGTGTTTATGAAATGTGGATTTTTTTTTCACAATCATCACTCTCATCATAAAACCCACCATCAGCAGTGCTCCAGCTGAGGGTCCATTTCCTGGTAAGTGACTCAAGAAAAACATGTTTATGACAGAAAACATCAGTTACACAGACAGTTTTGTCACTTAGATGCAAATCAGGCATTCTACAAAGCTGTTTTAGACTTCAGATAGTTATGAAGTCTGGGTGGTTCATTAGATGATATAAGCTAAGATTATATGTTCACCTTCCTTCATAGCTTATGCACAAAGAGATCTCATCACCTCTTCTCTTTTCTTGCCATGACTTGTATTTTACTTTGAGTATAGTTTTCCAGTGGCCATCACGTGTATTTTAAATCTGTTGCAGAACAGACAGAATCAGTAGAAGGTTGTTCAAAAGTCTAACCCCAGGGGTTAAAAAATGCAAAGGCTGAGAAAATGTATTATAATATTAAACTGATATAACTACATTCTGTAGTCTGGGAAAATTACTGCTATGACTGCAAAGTCGAAATCTGCTGTTGCTAGAGTTACAAGCTAACAAGACTGCACACAGGGGAGACAAAATAAACAATGCTATGAAAATAAAATGTGACGCGGGACTCTTAGGCTAAATTAGCAATTACGGATGGTGAGGAAAAAGAACTAAAATAAGAGACTGTTAAAAAAAATGTACTGCTTGAAACATCCTCTCCAGAGTAACACACAAGACAAAAAGACACTCAAGAAATAAGATCTGCAAATCTATGAATAACACATGAATCTCTGTAGGGAACGAAAGATTGCATTATTCATGGGATGCATCCATGAATACTTGTGTTCTGTTCCATAGCTGAACCTCTGAACGTGTATCTAGTACAGCTACTGTGATCTACAAACCAGGGTTGTCTGATTGTAATCATAACAAAAGTCTCTGTGAAACTGTTGCTTTCTATTATTGTTTATTATAATTTCAACTCTCTTACTTTTCATGTCGTGTATCCATTCATTATCAGAATCCTGACTGTGTAGCTCCCTACTGCTTCCCTTCTAGAAGCTCTGCTTTAGTCAAAGCTTAAACCAGCGCTACCTGCCGATTGTGCTATGATTAACAGCTCAACATGCTTCCCTTGGGCACCACTATTACCCAAGAATGATGAAAACACACAGTAAGTCAGACACACATCTTATTTAACTAGTTTAGGCCCAGTAAGCACAAAAAATGTTATCAGGTGTCTTCCTTCACATAGTTTTCATGTGAAGTACTAACTCATTTGTCATGTCCAAGTTTGTAGAATAGAAGATGTCCAGCTCTACATTGCCTCTCTAACTCCTAGGTTATTCTACTGATTACTGACAGTGAAAGCACATGACACACTAGCCATATACACCACTAAGGGCAGTATATAATGTTCTGGCCTTTTGTATTGCTGTGACATGAAAGACATTGTACAACATGAAGTTTTGTGCAAACAAATGAAATATATAGAGCCTCTGACAGTTGTCAGTAGAAACAATGCAGGAATAGATGCTTGTTTCCCTATCATGTTCCAAGTCAGTAAGAAGTCATCTCTTGTCTGTTTCCAGATAATACCTGGCTCTATCATACAGAGAAAATAAAGTGTATGCCTTCTAGAGGTAGGGCTTCAGGGCGCAGACTTGGTAGATACTATGCTACTGAAATAATGCAAGCCACAGATCATTCAAAAAGAATATCATCTCACAGTGACATCAGACATAGGAAATCAGGTGCAGAGACACTTGTTTGGCTTGTTGATTATTATAATTATGTTGACTTAAAAAAGTAACATATAAATGCTTTTGATTTAATTCCCATCCTTGGGAGGTAATGCAGACTGAAATAGCCTTATATTAAATGTCTTACCAGTGTAGTCATTTATGAAACGTAGAAAGAATACCACTTTGCATGCTCATGCAGTGCACATGAAATAATTTACATACAAAAATCAGCTCCTTGTAAGACCTTTAATGTCACAAAAAATCTGATTCTTTAGATGTCATCCTGATGGCAAAAGTTTGGGTTAATGCTTTCAAAAAATTGTTCTACTTTCATGTGATCTCAAAATGAAATAAATAATTGTTAGTCCTTTTCCAAATGCTTGACAAATAGGAAATGATATATCTCTGCTCTTAACCCTACATCAATACACTTTTCAAATGTCAACAAATCAAAATAGCTATTTTTAAAGTATAAGTATTTATTGACACCAGTGACTGGGGTCCAAGCACACTGGTGTTTCAGAAGCTAATATGGTGCAGTCTGTACACTAGTGAAATCTGCATCTTAGCATCTCCATATGACTTTTTGGTGTGTACTCGGTGCAGTCTGTACACTAGCGAAATCTGCATCTTAGCATCTCCATATGACTTTTTGGTATGTACTCGGTGCAGTCTGTACACTAGTGAAATCTGCATCTTAGCATCTCCATATGACTTTTTAGTGTGTACTCGGTGCAGTCTGTACACTAGCGAAATCTGCATCTTAGCATCTCCATATGACTTTTTGGTGTGTACTCAGTGCAGTCTGTACTGTACACTAGTGAAATCTGCATCTTAGCATCTCCATATGACTTTTTGGTGTGTACTCGGTGCAGTCTGTACACTAGTGAAATCTGCATCTTAGCATCTCCATATGACTTTTTGGTGTGTACTCACTGATCTAGCAACTTCTTTATCCATCCATACATTGGGAATACCATCTTATGATGTATAATAGTACATCATTTGTGAGATGTTAAGAAACTGCACATGTCCAAGATTGTGTTTCATCATTTAGACTATTTTCCCTTCTTCAAGATTCATTACCCTTGGAGTTAGTACAAACACATAACAGAGGTGCGATGTCAGTGGGTGGTCATTACCCCCTTGAACACTGCTTATTGTAGGAAAAACTCATTAGATTAGAAAATCATTTTGTTGAACTACAGTTAGTAAAATGCAACTAACATCAATCAAACTCATTATGAGGCTCATTCCTCATTTCGGATCTTAAAAAGTTCATGTTCCTTGAAGTTCCACATGGAAAAGGTCTTTCACACACTCAGCATTAGGAATTTTTTTTTAACTGATACCCATGGTAAACAGAACTGAATCATATTAATCCATCAAATCAACTTTTTATAAGTAAAACATAGCACATTTTAACCATCTTATGAGCTTTCTAGTTGAATTTGTTAGTAAGCTATTAGTAAGGGTTCCGCACTTTGAACATTTTTTTCCATATTATGGGAAGTAGTGTTCCACGCTGTGGAGATGGAAGGTTGAGAGTTACTCTCTGGTCATGAATGATTTCCTACCATAGAAAAACATTACTATTTCACTATTATGTTTGTATTGCTTTTTCACAGTATCACTGCCTTAGTATTTATTTATTTTTTGCATAATAAATAATTAAGGTGTACTGATGGCCATTATGTAGTTTTACAAGGAGAATCCACAATTTCAAGTTCTATGTGTTCAAAAGGGACCTCTTCAGTGGGCCAAAGTAGCAGGGGTTCTTAAATCCTGTGTTGTGTACTGTCCTTATGTATTCTGGGCAGGCTGCACAAAAGTTTTCTATGCCCTTTATGACAACAGACTAATACCATCTAGCCAAAACTCTGAACTTTATTGATCTCAGCCCTAAATGACTACCCAGAATGTGGTCAGATGTTAATTTCATCAGATATGTTTTAAACGTTTTTAAAACTAATAATTGTCTGGGGCCTATTCCTTCTTTTTGGTTACCCTGTATGGCAGGCTATTTCAAAACTAAAAGAAGAGCCATATAGTGGGATTGATCTGTTGCAATGGTTTCCATTCTATTCTTCCTCTGTGTTTTTATTTCTAGCTCTGCATAGGATATTGCCTTCCCCTGGACTTTCTCCTTAGGACATTATCTTCTTCCTGTGTTTTTTTCACAATTGACAGGGCTTATTTGAAAGTCAGCAAAGCTGCATTTAAGTGACATCCAGATATCAAGTGGTGTGCAGTGACATTTTCTCAGTTAAATCCTGCTACTGCTTTTTTCACATTCACCTAATACATACTGTCACTCATCTTGGTTTACATTTGAAGACAAACAGACGGGGTAGTTTGTTTATATGCTTTATTCCACAGAAACACATCAGGATGGATAGCAGCAGTACAAAGTATAAACAAACTGATTAACTGACAGACTACACAGACATACATGCTTACATCTCAAAAGCTTACTACAAAATGGCAGTCAGGCTTGCACATGCTCAGTATTTATATACATGTGCAAGCCCATGGAAAGCTTCTTAAAGGTATACATACATACCTACTGATCTACATTCTCCCTCTTTAATGAATTGCCCACAATAAAGTGACTTTTGAATAAGACATGCAATTATACAGACACTGAGAAATAAACACAACTTTCATATCCAAGTTGCCCTGTATCTGGCACATGGTCTGTAAATGCGACCTGATCTTGTAATATAGCAATTAGGACTGGGTTTAGCAACAGGGGCAGTCATTATTGAACAAACAGATTCTGGAGTTTTGAGATTTTTCTTATGAACAGGGATATTTACTGGAACGTCCTCTGGAACTGGAACGCTGGATAACTCACTTTGAAATTTAGAGTCTTTCTTGCAGGTATGATACTGCAATACAGGCTCAGACACCGGGACCAAATGTTTCTGATTCCACCTAAATTCTACTCCTTGTGATTGCACAATATATGATCTCAGCTCTGCACCTACACTTTTCATGACACCAATCTGATTAAAACCTTTGGATGTCTGCATCTTCACTATCTCCTCTTCTCCTAATGGAGTGAGTGGTTTGCTGGTCTTATCATAATAGAACTTCTGGGATAAGTGCTTCTTCAACAGATGGGCTTTCACTGATCTATTGTTCTTGACACATGGAAACAATGGATTACTGCTAATTGGTATCGTGGTTCTGGTTTGTCTTGACAGAAGTCTCTGTGTAGGTGAACCAAGATGCTTAAAGTGAGGAATATTTCTGAGATTCAAGAGATTCAGAAAAACAGCACTATTGTCTCATTTTGACTTCTCTAATAACTGTTTTGCACTTTGAACTGCACATTCTGCTAAACCATTTGACTGTGGGTACTCAGAGCTACTTGTAACATGAGTAAAGTCCCACACTTCACCAAATCTTTTGAACTGCTGGCTTGTAAACTGTGTACCATTTTCAGAAATAACTTTGTGCTGACTACCATGGGCTGCAAAATGATGCTACAACTTAGTAATGACGTGAAGTGAATCTTAAGCTGAATCGCAGAAGTGCAATTTCAAGCTATGAGAAGATACTTATGTTTGTCATTTATTTATCAGTTAAGGCTTACGACCAGATCCTTCCAAGCAAAATGCTATTCTTGAGATGACAGCTCCGGACAATGTTCAAGCTCTACAACATTGTCTCATTTTGACTTCTCTAATAACTGTTTTGCACTTTGAAGTGCACATTCTGCTAAACCATTTGACTGTGGGTACTCAGAGCTACTTGTAACATGAGTAAAGTCCCACACTTCAGCAAATCTTTTGAACTGCTGGCTTGTAAACTGTGTACCATTTTCAGAAATAACTTTGTGCTGACTACCATGGGCTGCAAAATGATGCTACAACTTAGTAATGACAGTACTGGATGCTAGATTAGTAAATGGGTCAATCTCGAACCAATATGAATAAGAGTCGACTAACAACAAGTAATGTTGACTATTCCATTTGAAAATGTCTGTAGCTACTGTCGACCAAGGTAGTTCAAGAATCTGGTTTAGCTGAAGCGGTCCTTTCTGTTGATGTCGCTTAGTACTGTTATTTACAGAATAAGATGAAAGTACTCTCTCAATGCCCTTTGAAATAGAAGGCAAAAATTCTAGTTTTCTTGCCCTTCTTTTGGTAGAATCAGTTCCTAGGTGGCTACGATGCAATATACTCTTGTTGTAAAGATTTTGGAACAATCACTTTTGGATCTTTCATGATGACACCATTGTCAAACAAAATCTCATCTGTACAAGGAAAATAAGGTTACAGGTCATGAAGTAAATAAGATTGCTTTGACGGCCATCCTCGACTGATAAAGTGGTTGAGCTTCTGAAGACTGTGACTGTAGGACTTCTAAGCTCATCAAGATATGTAGAAGAAAAATTTGTCCCTTCCATGACTTCAAAATCAAGTTTCTCATTTTGATGCTATTCAGTGGCATTTCTGGGTGATCTGGACAATGTATCAGCAAGATAAAGAAATTTGCTTTCTGTGTAGATAAAATTGAAATTATATTTTTGCAATTTCAACATCATGTGTTGCAATCTGCCAGGAGCTATATGCGTAGGCTTTCTCAAAATAGTGACTAGAGGTCGGTGATCTGTTTCAATCTGGATAGGTCTACTATAAATATAATCATGGAACTTTGAACATGCAAACACAATTGCCGAGAACAGATGAAATATATATATATATATATATATATATATATATATATATATATATATATATATATATATATATATATATAAATATATATATATATATATATAACTATATATATATATATATATATATATATATACACACACACAACAATTGCCAAGAGCTCTTTCTCTATCTGCACATACTGCATTTCAGTTTGGATTAGAATTCTGGATGCTACTGGTCTGCCCTCTTGAAGAATGACTGCACCAAGGCCAAATTTCGAAACATCACAAGAAAGAGTAACTGGTTTGTGAACATCATAGTATCTGAGAGCTGGTGGATTGGCAATTCTCTGTTTCAGAACATCAAATGCTCTCTGGTGTTGCTCTTACCATTTCAAGATAAATCTTTGCATGTCAGCTCTCTAAGTGGTGCTGAAAGTTGGCGTAAGTCTGGAATGAACTTGCCTAGGTAGTTAACCATGGCAAGAAAATGTTGTAGAGCTTGAACATTGTCCGGAGCTGTCATCTCAAGAATAGCATTTTGCTTGGAAGGATCTGGTCGTAAGCCTTAACTGATAAATAAATGACAAACATAAGTATCTTCTCATAGCTTGAAATTGCACTTCTGAGGATTCAGCTTAAGATTCACTTCACGTGCTCTTTCCAGAACTTTCTTGAGGTTTCTGTCATGCTTGGCTTCATCATTACCTCCTACTAGAATATCATCTACTATAATAGCACACGTATATCCAGAAAAAAATTCTCCATGGCATGCTGGAAGACTCCACTGGCAGAATTTATCCCAAATGGCATTCTCAAAAATCTGTACCTGCCAAAAAGAGTACTGAAGGTGGGTAGCAATGAAGACTTTCGGTCAAGCAAAATTTGCCAAAATGAACTCTTTGTATCTAAGACAAAAAAACAGTGACATTTGGCATGAGAGCAGCGACTTCTTCAACTGCAGGCATTGAATGATGAGGTCTTTTCAGTGCTTTGTTTAAATCTCATGGATCAATATATATTCTGATATCTGAGCTTTTTATATGAGCTACCATCATGGAAGATACCCATTCAGCAGGTTCTTTGACTGGACAAATTCTCCTAGCTGCACCATTTTATCTAGCTTGGTTTTTACTCTGTTCTGCATAGTTACTGGAACTTTCTGGTCTGGCCTGACAACTGGGCTGACTTCATGGTCTAACTTCATGTAGAACACAACTGGAAGTTTGCCTAGTTTGTCTTTGAAAAAGTTCAGCATAGGTAGAAAAAATAGACTAGGCAAAATTAGAACAGTGGCCTTTCAAGCTTACATAGTGGACTTCCTTATTAAATGAAAGAAGTCCCATTTGCAAACTGTCTCTGAGGTCTAACAATAACTGTACATGCCTTTTGACCATGTAAAAGTGCAAGTCATAGCTGTTCCCAGCAGACTAATGCAAAAGCACTTTTGAACCTTCAGTCTGAATTTCTTCACCACCTTAAGCAACAAGCTTTTCACACCTTGCCAAATCAAGCCTCTCATCAGCACATACTCTAGAAAATGTTTCTGTTAACATACAACTTCACTTTGAACTCTATGGGTCTTCCATTTATCTGAATAGTACAAAATACTTCATTCTTTGCCCATAAATCTACTTCACTGACTATTTCATTAAGCACAGACACACCATCAACATAAAAAGTACGTATCACAGCTTTTTAATTGCTCAATCTGTCTCCTTGAATGTTCTCTTTTAATAAAATAATGTCCCTTATTTGATTTACAAAACCTTTGGAAATTATTCCACTTTTTACATCTCTGGCATTGCTGACCAAAAGCTAAGCACTTTTCTCTTTTGGGGTCATGATTTGCACACATTTACAGCAGTTGGTTATGAAACTGGGTAGATGCACATTCTTTGATTTTGCTGAGTCAGCCTTGTACTTCACTGAGACTGTGCACACTCTGGAATTTGTTTGAAAGCTACGGGGTTTACCAGTGACTGGTGCAGGATACACAGCTGCTGCCATGTGCTTGGGCCTGTTTCTTTAAACCATTTGCTGCATACTATCAACATGAGCACTATAGGATACTGGACGCATTCATTTCTCATTTGTAAGCATATCTGGGCACTTTTCTGTGAGCTCATATATCTGACAAATCTTAATGGCCTTATTCAAAGTTAAATCACTGTCACAAAGCAAAATCTTTCTCACTGCATCATCTTTAATACCACACGGAAATCTGTCTTTTATCATCTCATCCCTTAAATAACCAAATCTGCACATTTTAGCTTTATTTCTCAAATCAGTTATATATTCTGCAAAAGTTTCACCAGGCTTTTGATCCCTTGTGTAAAATAAGTGCCTTTCCATTGTAATATTCATTTGGAGGTTACACATTTCTCTAAATTTATGTTTAAAGCACTCAGGGTCTTCCTTTGTTTCAGCCGGTACCACCATATGATGATTTTCCCCATCCTCTGCAAATACAGCAGGTGTATACACAAATGAACACTCTCTTTCTGTGGCTTCTGAACCAGCTAAATTAAGCAGAATAAATGCCTTTGTACAATCATCTTTATCAGAAAATGTAGCTTGTATGAAAATATCGTACTCTTGTTCAAACACTCTCCAATTCTCTGCAATATTATTATCAAATACAAGTGGAGCTGGTCTTTGAAAGCCTTCTGCCATGCCAGCAAAGTATGCCCAACACAGGGAAAATGTGGCCCTTGTAACTATATATATGAACATGCAAACACAGCCAGTACTTGTAATAATATTAAAATGTACAATAAATCTTCAAAATACTGTACTTTGCAAAATATGCTTTGAAAAGGCTGTATTTTGTGAAATAACTATACTGTAATACTGCACAAACTTGCGAACACTAGATCTCGAATAGCTTTAATTAATACGAAAAAGTAGCACATTGCGAAAAAATATGGTTGTTTTCCTTATTTTGTACATTTTATGCGATTTGGACTTTGTTTCAAACATTTTCATAATTATTTTGAATATTTTTATCAATATGTCACAGTTTCGGAAGTTAATGTAACTAGAAATTCATTTTGAACAAGCTGAGTGCTTTGTTTTATTTATTTTTTGAGTAAAAATTTAATTTAAGCAACTTTTAGAACCTGGAATTAATTTCTGACCTGTTTTGTGAGCTGTACATGCAGTAGGGATGAGCCATTCTGCTACATTCCTCCACCATTAACTGACTGTCTCCTGGTCTTGATTCTGGATCCCATTCTGACACCATGTCGCTCATCTTGGTTTGCAATTGAAGATGAGCAGCCGGGGTAGTTTGTTAATATGTTTTATTACATATTATACCATGATCCCCCCAAAACGTGCACGCTGATTGGCCAGCGTGCCCATTGTAAATCGAGTTATACTAATGGAAAAAGGTCCGGTCGCCCGGACTTTTTTCCATTAGTATAACTTTTTAAAACACTGTCTCGCTATTTTAATTGGTTTTAACATAGCGAGACAGCTTTAAAATAAGCAACAGAGATCTCCGTTGCTTATTTTAAAGCTGTCTCGCATGTTAAACCCATTTAACATAGTGAGGCAGTGTTTAAAAACAACGGAGAAAGCAAGATCTCCGTTGTTTTAGTGTTCGCTATGTTAAATGAGTTTAACATAGCGAGACTGTTAAAATAAGCAACGGAGATGTCCGTTGCTTATTTTAACTGTCTCGCTATGTTAAACTCATTTAACATAGCGAACACTAAAAAGCAACGGAGATCTTGCTTTCTCCGTGCTTTTGCCCACAGCTCTGATGTACTGCTCAGGCGCAGTACATCAGAACTGCCATGGATGCCAGACATCTGTGGAAGGGCAGTAAACAGGCATTATACTATGCCATTATTTAAGAAAAGTAATAGTTTCTTTTCTTAAATAATGTCATGGTATAATAGCAATAACCCACTTCTGGGTGTGGGTAATACTAAATTTACCCACGGTTGGCTTTGTTTGGTCCCTCGGGCTTCGCCCTTGGGACCAAACCACGCCAACCGTGGGTAAATTTAGCATTACCCACACCCAGGCGTGGGTTATTGCTATAGAAACACATCAGGATAGATAGCAGCAGTACACAATAAAAGCAAAATGATTGACAGACTACACAGCATGCATGCTTAAATCTCAACAGTTTATTACAAGATGGCAGTTAGGCTCGCACGTGCTCAGTATCTGTACACATGTACAAGCCCATGGAAAGTTTCTTAAAGGTAGACATACATACTAATCTATACATACCCTATAAGGGTAACTCATGTAAATAATCGTCTTTTACTAGAGTACCGTTTGTTTCTCATTCTCTACCTCTGTGTTGGTTTTACCTGCTTTTTCCGTAGAGTCTCACTTCTCTTTCTACATTTAAATAATAGGGAGAAGCTTAAAAGTTTTTTCAGGTTCCACTTGTTACTTACCTTTAGTATGAAGCTTTAGATGAAACCCGTATGTCCATTCCTTGGTTTCTGTGCCTACTTTTCTTAATGGAGTCTTTGCCAGCATATTTTTTCTTTAACTGCTGGAGTTTTTTTTTTTTTTTTTGTAAAACTTGCATTGAATTTTTAGTTTCTACACTGACTTCTTTCAGTATCTTAACATGAGTCTTTAGACAAGACTCAGTATTAAATTTAACAAATCCTTCCAGTCAATGGCAAACCTTTTGCTTCATTCGGCTCGTTTAGCCCTTTGTTTTTCTTTTTACTGGGGTTAGATACTTCTGGCATTTTGTCTGGTGAACCCTTTCCAGAAACCTTACAAAGTTCTTTAAACTTGGAAAAATCTTGGCCAGTAGCTACAGCTTGAGGCCAATTAGGAGTTAGAGCTACAGGGTGCAACACTTTACTTAAGTGTCTGCAATTCCACTTGTATTACAGTTAATTCAATCTTGACTCCATGTGCAAATATCACTTCAGTTTTCTACTGACTAGTATTTTTTGCTTGTGATTTAACCAGTGGAATCAAGCTTTCTGAATCCAACAATCCTAGCAATTCCTTCCCATCTACTATACTGTTACATTCAAAGGGTTGATGCTAACACAACAACAGAATGCTGAGTCCACACTTCTAGACATTAGTGGCGCAGCATTCTCACATTGAATGGATACATTTTCAGGGACTCTTTAACAAACAACTGAAATACTATTAATGTCATTAGCTGTGCAATACTTCACTGTATACCCTTTTCCACTGCTTCAAAGAGCTGACTTGCTTGCAGACAAAGAAGGAAATGTAGGTACGAATGTATTACTAGCCCCTTGGGACAAACGTATTACTAGCCCCTTGTGCGTGCACGCCTGGCCTGGATTGTGTAAGTTTACTGTGTAACAAATGAACAGCTGCACATACTAGTTCTCCAGAAGACTTAGGGTCACTCTATGCTATGTAATTTATTAAATTTCTAGAGAGCGTATAGTTAAAATTCATCCATAGCCAAAATGTCCAGAATTTTTCGTAACTTTGCTTAGTTTCTTTGCCTTTCTTTAGTACTACGACTGCCCTCTTATACTTTTCTGACTGCATTAACAAAAATCGTAATAACAACCTGCTTTCCTCTGCACTCTTTATTGAACTCTTTAAAGCCTTCGATATGGTTAACCATCAGTTACTTATAAACATACTTAAATCACTCTCACTAGACACACAGGCATTACAATGGTTCAAGTCCTACTTAGAAAATAGACAACATGCTGTCCTTTGGGACAATAACTTATCCACACATCTCCCTATTACCCTTGGTGTCCCTCAAGGCTCTGTCTTGGGACCTCTCCTTTTCTGTATATTCATTAATGATCTAAATGTAAATCTTCCTCAAGCTACCTGCATGCAATATGCAGATGACTGTACATTAATTTGTGCTACTTCTTCTTCAGATGAACTCCAATCCATCACCCAAAAAGTATTTAACTTAGTAGAAAACTGGTTTGTTCAATTCTGCCTCCTCTTAAACCCCCCAAAAACTAAACTATTCCTGTTTACTCTGACACTAAAGTCCACACCAATAGATCTCACAGTTATATCCAATAATGGCACTGCCGTATCACCTGACCCAACCACCAAACTCTTAGGCATAATCCTAGACCACAACCTTAACTTTGACTCACACATTAACTCAACTATTAAATCAGTAAATAGAAAACTAGGTTCTCTTTACAAGATTAAACCTTTCCTTACCCCTGTAGCCAGAACTACCATTGCCCACACCCATCTGATCTCCACCCTCCTCTATGCCTCCCCCATTTATATTAATCTATCCAAAAGCAACTTTAACAAACTTTCAACCTCCTATAACAACATTGCCAGATTTGCCAATGGCTCCCCATTTAGAACCCATCATTGTCAAAATCTTAAACAGCTAAGATGGCTGGAACTGCAAAGCCAGCTTCAATTTCAGCAACTTACTATCACCCACAAGATTTTGTATCATCCCAGTAATACTCCAATACTCTCTAGCCTTATCACCCCCTACAAAAATCTTACTACCCTTCGCTCAGCAGATAAACTACTAGTGACCATCCATAAGTCCTACAACAAAGCGGGTGATTCTCTTTTCTCTAATTCTGTGGGGAAAACCTGGAACAGGCTTCCCAGCAAACTATCCTCACTTTTATCATTATCACATTTCAAAAAGCAACTAAAATACTCCTTAAAACACAATGGCTATGCCACTAACCCAGACTAACACTCTCCTTTCACTCCACATCCTCACCTCACACTATTACTGCCTCTCTGTATACCTCCCTCCCAAATCTCATATAGTAGGATTAGTCACCTTCCTTAACTCTGATTCTAGCCTTGTATTTCTGGAATCTACCTCTGAGTATTAACTGTATAACAAACATCCTACTGTGAGCACGTTTCCACTATGTATATATTAGCAACTTTCTGTCACTTTGAGTGTAGAAATTTGAAATAACCTTAATAATTAGTTTGAAGCTGATCTTTTTTTCTTAGCCTTCACCATGATGAATGTCAAACCCTCTACTGTGTAAATATGTTTGTAGTAGTAGTGTATTGTTTTCTAAACTTTGTAGTTAAGTACTTGATGTTAATCTCTATCATTCTTGTATTGTATTATTATTAGCTTAATGGAGCTTATCTCCCTGGGCCTCTACTGAAAATGGACATGTATCCAGTTGGACTAGCCAGGTCAACAAATGTAAAATAAAATAAAATAAATAAATGAGGTTCTAGCCACAGT
>NC_056751.1:777929230-777961730 GCF_019279795.1 Protopterus annectens | reverse complement strand
TTTGAAACAATCACCAAGGCCATTGATGAGGGGAAGGTGGTCCACACAGCCTACCTGGACCTCACAAAAGCCTTCAATACAATACCCCACTCGGGCATTATAGATAAGCTCACCAGCTTAAATATAAACCCCTATGTCTCTAGATGGGTTGCAAACTGGCTCAAGGACAGAACCCACATGGTTAGAATTACTGGACCCATGTCAGAGTCCAAACCAGTTACAAGTGGCTTCCCACAAGGCTAAGTCCTGGGACCTCTCTTGTTCGGTATATATTTCTTGGAGGTACAGGCCAACACGGAAGGACTGTGGCTGACCAAGTTCACAGATGGCTGCAAACTAGGCACCATAATCGACTCCCCAGCCGACACAAGCATCCTACAAAAGGGCCTCATAGAAAAAGACAACTGGTGCCAGAGCCATGGCCTCAGGCTAAACACCAAAGAGTGTATAGTCATCCCCTTTGGCAAAAACAAAGTACCCACAAATTACCACATAGGTGGTAATCCATTAAGTACGGAAGAAGTAATTAGGGACCTGGGGACCCAAGTTGATAGCAATCTCTCATTTGAAAACCACGTGGCCAAAGTGGTTAGAAAAACATTTTATATAGCCCTATATATATATATATATATATATATATATATATATATATATATATATATATATATATATATATATATTTTATATATAGTGTATATATATATATATATATATATATATATTTTATATATAGTGTATGTGACAATGTTTACCAAACACTTGCATCTCATTCTGTATTAACTGGGGATAACAACATAATTGATTTATGTCAAAATGCAGACAAAGGCAGTATATTTGTTCATGTCAACAGTTCAACAGTTGATGAAATTTTGGAAAGTAACGATGTGGGGATAGATATGTCTGTTTATGGGGCAGGGGATATTGAACCTGTTCTGAGACACGAAATCCTTAAAAACGGGGGTTATACTATTTATAACTATACTGACTTGGACATCAGTCAGACTCATTTTGAGTTATTTAGTAAAGGGATTCATTTTATTCCCAACTTTAAACTAGATATTACACAGGTGCTTATCAATTTAAAACTTTTTATGAGAAAACTTAATCTTCAGTTATATTTTTCGGCCTTGGGACCTAGGACAGGGGTTCTTTGTACTAATTCTGACACAGCTGTATTAAAAAGGAGTACATGTATGCCACCATCTAATGTGGAAATAAGTTTGTTTGAGCAAATGGTAGAACGTGATTTCAGGAGAATATGTTCACAAAGAAGTCAAGTACAAGATAATTTATTAGAAAGAGAAAGAAAAGTTTTATATGATTTAACTACAACAAATGAATATAGATGTATGCGCCCTGACAAAGTAGGGGCATGGTCATCATGAATAAAATACATTATAGTGGACACATTATGAAGATGTTGGGTGATGAATGTACTTATAACATAGTGTCAATACATGAGGTCAACAGGACATACAGTAAAATTGACATATTTTTGCTGGATGCATTATATCAAGGGTCAATAAGTGAAGGTGAATTTGATTATCTATCTGTAAAGTTCCCAAAAATGCCTAAACTATTTGGGATACCTAAGGTCCACAAAGGTACTGACCATTTACAATTTAGGTCCATAGTATCAGCTAAAGGGTCTAAGACAGAGCCCTTGGCAGCCTTTGTGGACCATTTATGTAAAAAGGCTCTTGTTGATGCTCCACATATCCTTAAAGACTCTTGGCATTGCCTAGAGAGGCTTTGGGAAATATGTGGTGTGGATATTGATACATTTAGTTTTTTAACTATTGATGTTGTAAATCTTTTTTCGACAATTCCACATAAAGAGGGATTGGAATTGTTTTACAGTAGTTTGTTGAGCAGTCTGAGCTTTAAGATAGAAAGTTTAAATATCTGTCATGAACTTATGGAACTTGTATTAACAAGTAATTATCTCTCATTTGAAGGTGAAACATACCAACAGACCAAAGGAGTGGTGATGGGGGCTCGCTGTGCCCCTGTCTACGCCAATTTGGTTCTTTTAGCATGGGAAAGGTTGTACATTTTTTCATCTTGTTTTATGGACCATATTTTAATGTACAATAGGTTTTTTAGATGATGTACTTATCTTATGGAAGGGCAATGAGGAAAGTGTGGTAGAATTTATGTCATATATTAATAGTACCACCGAGTTTCTCAAGTTTACTCATTCATGGAATATGATGGCCACAAATTATTTAGACATCTCTATATTTAAAATGGATGGGAGATTGGTCAGTAACATATATAGGAAACCTAGTTACTCCAATTCTATGTTGCACTTTAAGAGTCGTCACCCTTTTCATCAAAGAAAAGGGGTGATAAAAGGGCAGATGGTTCGTTTGTCCAGACTTGTTAGTAATGACGAAATATTTAAGAAAGAAATATACAGTATGATAGAGTTATTCCTTGAGAGAGGATACCCTTTAATGTTAATGCTCAAAATTAAGAAAGAAATATATAAGAAAAGAAAAACTTTATATATCCCGATATTAAGAACTAGTAACAATATGACATCGTTAACTAGCTGGGAGAAAGATATCAATACACAGAAGAGTGAACTCAATTTTGTACTGAAATTTAATGATAAGGCTACAGAACTTTGTACTAGTTTAAAGAATATCTGGGATCAATGTTTAAGCAGGCAGACTAGAGAAATTGTAGGTGAAAGTCCAAATATAGTCTTTGGTCGGGGAAGTAATATGAAAAATATCCTAGAAAAAGAAAATATAAGATACACGAGGTCCCGTATAAGTAAATGTGGTAAATGCACTAGTTGTAGATTTATAGCTGAGGGATCCTATGTCTGTGTGGTTGGGTATAGGCGTACAATAGCATGTCCAGGTCTATGTAATTGTAATACGAAGAGTTGTGTCTACATTGCATCTTGTATGTCATGTGATGCATATTACATTGGTATGACTACTCGGAGATTAAGAGATAGAATTGGTGAGCATAACAGATGTATAAAAAGGAATGATGAACACAATGCTTTATATCTGCACACTAAAGCTTGTAGCAACTTCACCAGATTTTTATTTTTTATTATTGATAGGGTGATGCCTTTTACAAATTGTGATATTAGTAATAGGGTTGCGTTACTGGAAATGGAATGGCAGATAAGGCTCAATGCCACCGAGTATCCAGGACTAAATGAGCATATTTCTTTAAAACCCCAGTTAAAATACAGAGCAAGTGTGATATAAAATGTTTTTTATTATATGTATTTATATCTTAATACATGTGCACTTATACATTGTTCTTTATTTCATAGTATGAAATAATTGTTTTTAATATGTATGATTATTTATATTAACTTAAAGCATAAATGTATTTTATTGTGTATACAAGAAAGGATTGCAGTAATTGGGTAATTAGGTAATTAATCAAGCTGTAGGGTGAGTGGGTGTGTATATAAATGTGACTGTTTTTGAATGTGGTTTATGACTCTGATGATACCAGGTTAACTGGTGAAAGCGCTCAGTCTTTTTCGTTTTTGGAATAAATTATTGGACTTCTGTGTCTTGGTGCTCGTGCCTTCTTTACCTACACTGTGGTGGAGTTGTTGTGTTTAAATTTTATATAGCCCACCTAATCATGAAGGGATTCACGTCTAGATCAGGGGAGGTCATCGTGCCTCTTTACTCATCCCTCATCAGGCCCATAATTGAGTACAATGCCCCTTTTGGGATGTACCTTACCAGACACCTGCAACAACTGGAAAGTCCCCAAAAGTACCTCACCAAGAGGATCAAAGGGCTCAAACAGATGCCATAGGCTGCCTGGTTAAAGAAACTCCAGCTCTACTCAGTGGCATACCGCCTGCTCAGAGGAGATCTGTGCCTGATGTATAAAGCCATGTCCAACCCGGAATTAATGGACATGCTGCACCTCAGAAAATCCAAATCCCATCGAGCTACACGCTCAAGATACTTGAACCTCAGCACTGAAATAAATAGGACATGCTGGAGGGACAGATTCATAACCCAGAGGCTCCCTTCACTCTGGAATAAAATCCCAGTCCAGGTTAGGCAGAGTCCCTCATTGACTCTCTTCAAGAGGAATCTTGATGAGTGGATGGCAGATCGTAGGTTTACCCTGGGTATCACTTCTGTGTTACTGTTAGACAGAGGCACAGTATACTAACCTCGAAAAAGGGCATAGCAAAATTCATTTAAAATGGGTGGCGAAAGCCAAACACACTCTGGCTAGGCTTATAAATGCCCTAGGGCAGATAACCTAGTATGAACCTATGAACCTATAGATATATATATACATACATACATATACATATATACATAGATCTATTTCACAAGCTCGAAGTTTGAAAATTTCAAACTGCAAATGGTTGAGACCATAAGATCAAAGTTTTGAAACTTTGAAATTGTAATAAAAAAACAAAAAAAAAACAAAATGTTTTTTTCTTTGTGGAGGGGCAAGCCCCCTGCACTCCCCACAATCCCCTGCTAAATAAATATACCAACTCCGAGATCGTACTGCAGTGAGAAAAACAGTAAATTTCTTGTTCCTCGCTGTACTGGGATCTCCATTCAAAACTTTCAAAGTTTCAAAACTTCAGTCTTATGGTCTCCACCCTTTGTAGTTCGAAGTTTTGAAACTTCGAACTTGTGAAGGGAATACGTAAATATATATATATGTATAGATACACACACACACACACACACACACACACACACACACACACACACACACACACACACACACACACACAAATGTAGGTGCCATTTATGTGGTCAAAATGTAAAGTCATCACAAGTCAGCTGATTGAAAATTTCCAGCTTTTATTTTTCTTTGCAACATTGTGGAAGAGTGGGGTGTGGAGAATTTGCCCATTCCTGATTGTAGCTCAGTCTCAGAGTTAGTATATATAATTAGCCGTGGGTATGGAGGTATAATTTAATTTCCAAATTACACCACACATCTGTTCTGGTCTATCAGCTTTGAGCACACCTCATACAGACATCTGCTGAATCACTCAGAGCTGCTTCGTGATGTAAGGGCTCATGGGTACTGAGTTGCTGCCCTGGTGATGAAATTTTGTGTAGTTGTATAACCCTCATAGTGACTTATATGGAATAATTCTGGGTAAAACACTGCCCTGATATACACCCTCAAAATAAATGCATTTTCCCTTCTATAAGTTGTATGCTGTTCTTCAGGAATAGTGCATAGTAGTTTTCTTTTGTGCATACTAACTGTAAATGAATAGCCCCTGCAGTGACATGGGAGCAGGTTTTAAGGGGACATTGCATAGTGCTATGGAGACACAGTGATTTTTGTGGTGTTCTTCATAGCAGAAGACTGGGCTGTCTACTGTTACCCCTTTCTGTGAGTGTATAACCCCCTGCAGTGACTTGTCAGTTGTTCTGCTGGGACAATTTATTTTATTTATTTATTATTTATTTTACATTTGTTAACCGGGATGGTCCGACTGGATACATGTCCTTTTTCAGCGGAGGCCCGGGGAGAAAAGCTCCAACAGAGTTACATTGATAATTAGGTACAGTAAATGAGCTGAAAGAACTTATCAAAAACATAAGCTATTTACATACAAGTACAAGACTGCCATTACTATTTCTGAGATTACTACAAATGTAACATTAATAACATATTAGCAAGGATGGTAGGCAGTATAATGACATAGAGTTAGACAGGATACATATTTCTTTATCACAGTATACAAAGTACTTATCATCTTAGCTAGTTGTTTATGTTTTAGTTAATGGCACAGAGCTAGTCACAAAGTATAAGGGTGCCACGTTCTACACCCTCAATATAATTATATAACCCCCCATGTGGACTTATGTGCAGTTCTTCAAAGATGGTACACAGGGCAGCCCTGGTGGGTACCATCACAGTAAATGTATAACCCCTACAGTGGCTTATGTGCTGTTCTTCAGGAATAGTGCACAGGGCTTTACTGCTCTGCATGGTTAACTTAAATGTTTAAAACCTTACCTGAGTGTCTGTGGTGTTCTTGTAGTATAGTATGTCATACCGCAATATTCTGTATCCTTCCTACCTGAAATTCAGAACGTAAGATATCTTATGATTACAACATGATGGTAGTCAGTGACATTGTAAACTTAGTACCGATTTTTTTAATTCTGTGGCTGTTGTTTTCCCCTATTATTATTGGCTGCTTTTTGTATTCTAGATTTTTTTTTTCTTAGCAGCTTATATTATGTTTTGCTTGGATTTTGTGTGTGTGTGTGTGTGTGTGTGTGTGTGTGTGTGTGTGTGTGTGTGTGTGTGTGCATGTGCGTGTGTGCATGTGCATGTGAGTGTGCGTGTGTGCATGTGTCCATGTGAGTGTGTGTGTGTGTGTGTGTGTGTGTGTGTGTGTGTGTGTGTGTGTGTGTGTGTGCATGTGCGTGTGTGCATGTGCATGTGAGTGTGCGTGTGTGCATGTGCATGTGTCCCTGTGAGTGTGTGTGAGTGTGTCTGTGAGTGTGTGAGTGTGTGAGTGTGTGAGTGTGAGTGTGTGCGTGTGTGAGTGTGTCTGTGAGTGTGTCAGTGTGTGTGTGTGTGTGTGTGTGTGTGTGTGTGTGTGTGTGTGTGTGTGTGTGTGTCTTATATAAATTTAATTTGTTGAACATAATGAGTAGAGCAGAGAAACAGGATAATATTATGGATTCAGGAGATAAACAACCAATATACTGTATTTCCCCCTAAATTCACCCTAATTATGAAAGAAATGCTGTAGTGCTGTGCACCTTCTGTATATCGTGTACCCCAAATTTCTGAGTCCCCACAGTGTTTTTGCTCCTTTTCTTTCCTGTGTCCCCGTTCCCAAAGATGTCACAGAAGTACACTACTCAAGAAACACAGGCTAAAATTCTGTGTACCCTGTGGGCTGCGCCACCTCAGCACTCACTGTATAATTTAATAACATTTGTTTTATTGAAATAATGAGATTTTCACATAATACTTCTAGGTGCCATTCATTTCCTTTTTTTGGTGCACTGTGCCAGATGTCAGACCCAGGATTCAAGATGACAAAGCTTGGATTCTTTTTCTCTTTTTTGTGTCTTTGTGCTCACCAGTAAGGTTCCTGCAGTTCACAGTACAGCTAGTTCATGGTGGAGTGATTCTGGATATTGGCCAGCATGTTAATGAAAATAGCCTTGTCTGAAGGGCAACTTTCTTCTACAATGTCAGCCTACTACATCAACCTGGGTTGAAACCTTTTGACATAGAAAAATAGCCTGTCTGATTGTCGGCATGGACATACACACAGAAAGCCAGTGACACTGAGTCACTGCACATTAGCGTGAATGTAAATCAGGGAAGTATGAATCAAAGCTAATGGCAAAGCAGGAGCTATGAAGCTGTATATTATTATATAATAGTGCATAACATCACATGGTATGCAGAATGTACTCCACTGAGCAGGTCAACCTGCCAATCCATGAATGGACATGGAACCACAATTCGGAGACAGGCATAGATATACGAAAGGGGAAGTACATACAAGACAATGTACATACCTAGATACCCAAAATGGCACATTGGCAATGACAATGAATAAGAATCCATAACTTACTGAAGGTATAACATAAGATGGGGCTTTCAGGTACAAAAGAGTTATTAAAAAGAGGTCACTACAGGCATTCCAGCACAGATGACAGGTCCACTTACTATAGGACAGACACAAAGCAGAAACTAAATAAATAAATAACTAAAAGACCAATATCAGATGGATGCTGCAGTAGTGAACATGCAGTATAGCATCTGTAAGTCCCATACACAAGTAAAGAGAGGCCAAAGTCATACAGTCCTGCAAGCTACAGTGATGACTAATGAGGCTACCCCAGCCACAATACCAGACAAATGGGCATCAGGTGACACCATAGGCATATTACCTCCTCAGCCACCAGGATCCTGCAACAGTTTCTAAGTGCATTGTCTCCACATGCCAACACAACATTGCAACACCATAGAAGCAGACAGAACATACCTCTGACACAACATTGCAATGCCTCAGGTACAGAACGAACATACACCTGAAACAACATGGCAATTCCTCAGGTACATGCAGAGCATACACCTGACAAACCATGGCAGTGTCTCAGGTACAGCAGAGCATACACCTGACACAACATGGCAATGCCACAGATACAGACAGAGCATACACCTGACACAACATGGCAATGCCACAAATACAGACAGAGCATACACCTGACATAGCATGGCAATGTTTCAAGTGCAGACAGAGCATATACCTGATGCAACATGGTAATGCCTCAGGGTCATACAGAGCATACACCTGACACAACATGGCAATGCCTCAGGTACAGACAGAGCATACACCTGACACAACATGACAATGCCTCAGGTACAGAAAGAGCATACACCTGACACAACATGGCAATACCACAGGTACAGACAGAGCATACACCTGACACAATATGGCAATGCCACAAATACAGACAGAGCATACACTTGACATAGCATGGCAATGTTTCAAGTGCAGACAGAGCATACACCTGATGCAACATGACAATGCCTCAGGTACAGAAAGAGCATACACCTGACACAACATGGCAATGCCACAGGTACAGACAGAGCATACACCTGACACAATATGGCAATGCTTCCAGTACAGACAGAGCATACAGCTGACACAACATGGCAATGCCTCAGGTACAGAAAGAGCATACACCTGACACAACATGCTAAGGCCACAGGTACAGACAGAGCATACACCTGACACAACATGGCAATGCCTCAGGTACAGACAGAGCATACACCTGATACAACATGGCCATGCTGCAGGTACAGACAGAGTTATGCTGAGTTTCACTGATTTCATCTCGATCTTATGTAAGTTGATTATATGGGTCTTAGACCTTTTGAAGCAGACACGAAGAGAGATATAGAGAAACATTTAATTTGCATTCACAGGAAAATGTTAGTGGATATTTATGTAATGGTATTTTTCTTCCTTGTCAACAATCATAGAAAATGAATAGTCCATATATCATAGCTGCTGCTGTGGCTTTAAATACTTGTGTGGTACTGATTGCTGTGACTTTGAATACTTGCGTGGTACTGACTGCTGTGGCTTTGAATACTTGTGTAGTACTGACTAGTATTTAAAATATGTGCTTATTCTGCTTAGAAGATAACATAGTCTACATATAGATGCTTTCACCTTTGTACAATGTGTGTGCTATCGATATATCAGTATATATGTGATGAAAGACTGTTGCAGCTACATCAGGAACAAACATCATCATTTCAATAAACCTGTTGCTTTTCAGTGAACTACAAGGTACTTTGCAGATACTGTAAAGAAGGTTAAATCTTCATGTTTAGTAATCATTACTTCAAAATGTCATCATACCTCTCAGTCTCTCGGAGCAAGAAATCAGGACAAAGCCAAAAATAATAGGTTCATAGGTTCATAGATTCATAGGTTCATACTAGGTTATCTGCCCTAGGGCATTTATAAGCCTAGCCAGAGTGCGTTTGGCTTTCGCCACCAATTTTAAATTAATTTTGCTATGCCCTTTTTTGAGGTTAGTATACTGTGCCTCTGTCTAACAGTGACACAGAAGTTATACCCGGGGTAAACCTATGATCTCCCATCCAGTCATCAAGATTCCTCTTGAAGAGAGTCAATGAGGGACTCTGCCTAACCTGGACTGGGATTTTATTCCAGAGTGAAGGGAGCCTCTGGGTTATGAATCTGTCCCTCCAGCATGTCCTTTTTATTTTAGTGCTGAGGTTCAAGTCTCTCGAGCGCGTAGCTTGATGGGATTTGGATTTTCTGAGGTGCAGCATGTCCATTAATTCCGGGTTGGACATGGCTTTATACGTCAGGCACAGATCGCCTCTGAGCAGGCGGTATGCCACTGAGTAGAGCTGGAGTTTCTTTAACCGGGCAGCATATGGCATCTGTTTGAGCCCTTTGATCCTCTTGGTGAGGTACATTTGGGGTCTTTCCAGTTGCTGCAGGTGTCTGGTAAGGTAAATCCCAGAAGGGGCATTGTACTCAGTTATGGGCCTGATGAGGGAGGAGTAAAGAGGCATGATGACCTCCCTTGATCTAGATGTGAATCCCTTCATGATTAGGTGGGCTATATAAAATGTTTTTCTAACCACATTGGCCACGTGGTTGTCAAATGAGAGAATGCTATCAACTTGGGTCCCCAGGTCCCTAATTACTTCTTCTGTACGTAATGGATTACCACCTATGTGGTAATTTGTGGGCACTTTGTTTTTGCCAAAGGGGATGACTATACACTTTTTGGCGAATAGCTTGAGGCCATGGCTCTGGCACCAGTTGTCTGTTTCTATGAGGCCCTTTTGGAGGATGCTTGTGTCGGCTGGAGAGTCGATTATGGCGCCCAGTTTGCAGTCATCTGCAAACTTGGTCAGCCACAGTCCTTCCATGTTGGCCTGTACCTCCGAGAAATATATACCGAACAAGAGAGGTCCCAGGACTGAGCCTTGTGGGATGCCTCTTGTAACTGGTTTGGAGTCTGACATGGCTCCAGCAATTCTAACCATGTGGATTCTGTCCTTGAGTCAGTTTGCAACCCATCTAGTGACATAGGGGTTTATATTTAAGCTAGTGAGCTTATCTATAATGCCCGAGTGGGGTATTGTATCGAAGGCTTTTGCGAGGTCCAGGTAGGCTGTGTGGACCACCTTCCCCTCGTCAATGGCCTTGGTGACTGTTTCAAAGAAATCAACCAGATTTAAGAGGCAGGATCTGCCCTTAACAAAGCTGAACTGGGTAGGATCCAGTGTCTGTAGGTCCCCAATATCTTTATTTATGAGGTCCATGATGATCCTTTGCATAACTTTGCAGACCAAGCTAGTCAGGCTTATGGGGCGATAGTTTCCAGGATCCATTGAGGCACCACCTTTGTGGAGAGGGACCACTGTTGCTGTACGCCATTCTTTGGGTACATATCCTGTAGTAAGGCTGAGATTGAACAGTAGTTTTATGTTTGGGTTTAGCTCTTCTTGGAGTTCATGTAGGACGCAGCCCGGGACACCGTCTGATCCCATTGATGCTGTGTTTTTTGCTTTGGAGAGGGCAGCTCTTACCTGAACATCTGAGATGTCAGGGGGGCAGCACTCTGCTGGGATAGATATTTGCCCTTTTGGTGGGGGGGGGGGGTTTGCGCTGAACCTGTCAGCTAGGATGTTGGCAATGTCTGTGGGTTCGGCGTATTTTTTGTCATTTTGGACTAATTCTGAGCATATCTGGGAAATCCCACCCAAGTTCCTAACATAACTAAAGAAAGCCTTGTGATTATCCTTAGTGCCCTGTGCAATTTTTCTCTCGAAGCTGGCCTTAGACGATTTTATGAGTGCCTGTAGTTTTTTGATAATACTGATCAGAGATGCCTTCCCTTTTTGGGATTTTGCTCTATCATGTAGTAGCTTCCTCATTCTATTGTATAGTTTGTTTCTTGCTGGGGTCCACCAGACAGGATGTCTGCCTTTGGAGGATTGGGTCTTGGTTTTATTTGGGATTGCATGATCCATGCATTCCTGAAGGTGTTCATAGAATGCATTTATAAAGGATTCTGCGGTCTGGGCCGTATTTTCCACAGGCCCGGGGGCTTTGAAGAATTCCACCTCGGTTTTGAGGAGTGTGAAATTTGCTTTAGAGAAGTTTTTCACTGTGGTTTTCAGGGAAGGGGGTGGAGTCGGGATGTGAATATCCAGTGTGATTAGTTTATGGTCTGATCTTACCAGTGAGGGATACACTTCTGGTCTGGAGCATAGAGTCCCCATGTTGGTGATGATCAGGTCTAGTATGTTTTCCCCTCTTGTGGGAGTGGTAACAAGTTGTTCCATAGCATTTGAGTTTATAAATTCTAGGAACCTTTGGGCTAGGGTGTTGGAGCTAGAGTAATGCTCCCAGTCTATGTTTGGGTAGTTGAAGTCACCCAGTATAATGGTGGTTGGAGAGACCTTCATATTTTCCAGTGTTCTCAGGAAGGCCAAGTGGGGTTCCTGGGTTTGGGAGGGTGGTCTGTAGCAGTCTATAAACTGGAAGGCAGTTTTATCCACTGTTAGTTGCACATGGATAGTCTCTGATACTTCGTGCTGTGACACCAACTTGGAGGTGTCGGTATCTTTGATGAATATTGATAATCCCCCTCCTTTTGTGGTACGGTCCAAGTTTTGGGGCCAAAAGCATGGTATGAGGTATAACCTGGTAGTGGTGGAGTGCTCTCTGGAGCCTTGAACCAGGTTTCTGTTACTGCACAGATATCGATGTTCTCCATGCTAAGGAGAGTTTCGAGTGTGTGCATCTTGAGGTTTAGACTGCTGGCGTTGAGTAGCATTACTCTTAGTTTCTTATCCCTTGTGATACCTATGGAGGTGGGTTTGTCTTTTGAGCCTTGCCTAAAAAAGGCACTATGGGGGTAGCAAGAGCCTTTGCCAATATCCAAAAGCCCAGGGGTGACAGGTGCAAGCCGTCCCTAGTGAAGCATCGTGGCTTGTCGAGCATGTCATCCCAGGCTGACAGGCATTGTATCCCCTTTGAATGACACCAATACTTAAGCCAGTTGTTGAAATTGATCATCTTGTCTTCATATTGTGGCATCATTCTTGGTGAGGGTAAGATGCTACTCAAGATCAGGGTCATACCAGTCTGGGTTACATGCTCAGAGAGCTCCTCTATGTCTCTTTTCATGTAGTCCAGGGAGGTACGTCTCAGGTCATTCACACCAGCATGGACAATGCCTGAGTCATATTTGTACTTGCCTTGGAGTGACCTGAGTGCTTGTGTTATGTGGCAGATCCTAGCACCCAACAGGCAGCTCACCATGACCTTCTCCTTGTTCAGCCTGGTGAGTGGGACGTCAGTGTGCCTGACGATAGAGTCACCTATTACAAGTGTATCAGGTGTGTTGTTTAGCCTTAAGGGCTGTGACTGTTTGGCACACTAGCTATGTGTTGTACGTGTTTTGTTTTGGGGTAGCCGTTGCTTGGGTGTCTGCTTTGGAGGTCTCTGCTGCTTAGGCAGATTTTTATTTAGAGTCTCCGAGTATGTTTTTGTGTGTTTATGTCTTTGGTTTGCTGTCATGGTAGGTCTATGTGAGACTGGAATTGTAGTGAGTGTGGTTTCCTTTTCCTCCTGACTGGTTTCGCCAGTACTGAGTTGAGAGAGCTTAGCCTCCTGTATGGCTATATGGTTGCATCTCTCACATGTGTTGAAATTTGTTGGGAGGAGGAGAGGGTTGTCTGTGTACATGAGGCAGTTGTAACATTGCCTCAAGATTCCCAGATTCACTAGCTGGACTGGAGAGGAGATTGACAACTGACCTTTGGACATGCTAGAATAGTATTGGGAATTCCTTTATAATTGAAAAAAAGGGCCAATGGGGAACAAGGTACTCAAGGGGAGTTTGTGAGGGTGTAGTGCTTTTAATATTTTAGTGCTGACTTATATAATTGCTTTAGTGAGCAAGTGCCAGTTAACTTAAATGCAATGTGTTACAGGTAACTCAAATGCAAAAATGACAAACAGTAACTTTCTTTCAAGTGAAACAAGGAAATAAGTGCAGTAAGCAATGCAGATATCACTAGGGATCCACAGACACGCTAAAGAGCTGTGTTTTAGGTGGGACAAGGGCCCAAAAATAAGGACAGATTTTAAATATTGCTCCTGTAAACTCAAATAGTTGCTAGAATAACAGTTTTGCATTATTGTGTATTTTCTGAGGGATATGAAGTCTGAAATTCAAATGTCTGATTTTATTTGTTATTATTTAGTGACTTTAATCTTCATGTTGGTATCCCACAATTCCACGGTAGTGGGTTGGGTTACTTAATTATGCATGTAAATTTTATGTTAATCAGTGTTCTGATTTCTGGCCAGTTGTACCTACTTTTCATGGGCCTTTGTCCAGATTTTTGATGTTTCCAGGTTGAGAGGTATGACAAGAACAAAGGGGACATCCACCACTGTGGGCAATACACAGGTATCAAACTCCTGTCACATTGCATGAAAGTTCTTGAGAGGGTGATTGATAAATGGATATGCAAAGTAGTAGAAAGTAAGATGGGAGATGAGCAGTTCAGATTCAGATCAGGATGCAGCACAAACCTGATGTTTGCAGTGAGACACATAGTTGAGAAGAAACTAGACATGAGGAAATATTCCAAATGGGCATTCTTATACTTGGAGAAAGCATATGACAAGGTCCAAAGAAAGCTGATTTGGGCAGTAACACAGTGGTTTAAAGACCAGGAAACACTGGCTAAATTAGTGCACGCTATGTACAAGGACCCAGTGACTCAAGTACAAGCAGTGTGGGGTCTCACAGATGGGTTACCAGTGTGAGTGGGGGTGCACCAGGGTTCAGCTCCGAGCCCACTGCTGTTTATATTGGTGATATTGTTATATTGGTGATGGACTACTTTAGCTAACAGGTTGGAGAGGACAGATCAATAAAGTTACTGTATGCAGATGATGTGGCATTACCAGCTGACTCTGAGCAAGAACTACAGCAAAGGTTAGGGGAATGGAATGCAAAACTGAAGGCACATGGGATGAAACTGAGTACAGATAAGAGAGTGGTAATGGCAGCAAATTGGGGAAATCAGAAGAAGCTGTGAAGTGAGGTAGAAGGGAAGATAGTGGAACAGGTTAATAGCTTCAAGTATCTAGGAGGGGTTGTTAATTAGATGGGAAGTTTGAATAAAGAAGTCAAAGTTAGAATCAGAGGGGCTACAGCCAACTGGCATAGAGTATCAGGTGTAGTGTATGACCGAAGAATGCCAAAGAAACTGAAAACTAAGGTGTACAAAACAGTGGTGTGTCCAGTACTATTGTGTGGTACAAAAACCTGGGCAGTAAAGGCAGAGCAGATGGGAAACTAGAGGTGATGAAAATGAAGTGTCTCAGGAGTCTGGTAGGATGCACACTGGGACAGACGAAGAAATGAGGACATAAGACTGGAAATCAAAGTAGGTCCAATTGCAGAAAAGATAAAGAGAACTTATTACGGTGGATCTAACACATGCAGAAAAGCAGAAGACCATCTAGTGAAGAAGATTTGGGACAGACAGGAAGAAGGTAAGAGGAAATAAGGGCATCCAGAAAAGAGGCTGAGGAATTGTGTGATAGAAGACCTGCAACATTCGGGCATGAGCATCAAAGAAGGCAGGAGTGCAGCACTGAATCAAGATAAATGGTGATAGTAAACATGACACCCCAACCTCATGTAGGAAAATGGGAAAAAGGGTTTGATGATGATTATGATGATGTTTATGGATATAATAAACATCCCAGCATGGAACATCCACAACTGTGAGACTGCATGGAATGCTGCATATAATAACCACATCTGGTATGTATATGCATACAATAAACATTCCAGCATGGAACATCAACAACTGTGAGACTGCATGGAATGCTGCATATAATAACCACATCTGGTATGTATATGCATACAATAAACATTCCAGCATGGAACATCAACAACTGTGAGACTGCATGGAATGCTGCATATAATAACCACATCTGATATGTAAATGCATACAATATGCATTCCAGCATGGAACATCAACAACTGCGAGATTGTATGGGATGCTGCATATGTTTTGCACCCTGGTTTGGAATCTGTCCCCTCATCCCTGAAAAAGCTTTGACATTTGGGCTCCAGAGCTGCGATCTATTAGTAATGTAGGAACAGATAAGACTGACAAAGAAAGAGTAAACAAGGTCATGTATGTATTCAGAATGTGCCACTTTATACAGGATGCCCAGTCCCATAAAAACAAGTGCCAGAACACAAAAGACAGCATAGCCCTAAAGCCCATGTTGACATTACATTTTACTTTAGTTTGTTGCCTTAAATTCATCGTCACTTTAAAAGTATCATTATTCTAAAACTTATATGGTGCTGCAATTCAGAGCATTAAAATATGTCCCTTGTATGGAAAAAAAATTCAGTTTCTTCAAATAGGATACTTAAAAAAACTTTGATGTCTTGGTTCAAACTTTGTGTTATGAAGAGATGATACATAGCATATTTCAAGGCTGCTTTGTCCTGTTGCTAAGAATTATCCTGCTGCATGTGTCCTGTACTTCATGTGTGACACCCTGCTTGGTGCACATGAATTCTCTGCATGGCATGTGAAAGTGTCAGAGATATCAGGTGTGCTTGAAGCAGGGCATATGATGCAAGTCAGATTACATATATGGTTTCATACTGTGTGCAGTGAACATTTCTCAATTGTTTTAAGACTAGCAATTTGACAGAAATCTGCCACATATAAATAAAATGCCCCCTCAAATGACCATTTGTACACTGAGCAAAACAAAATGAGGGTAACAATATCGTCTCTCTGTCTTACTACTCCTCGTTCCCAAGAAAGTGCAATCAAAGGTTTCATACCAGTCTGACCCATTTGTCACTGCCAGAACAGCAAGCACCACATGTCACCCTGTGCAGAACAACAAGCACCACATGTCACCCCATGGAGAACAGCAACCACCGCATTTTACCCCATGCAGAACAGCAAGCACCGCATGTCACCCTGTGCAGAACACCAAGCACACCGCATGTCACCCCGTGGAGAACAGCAAGCACCGCATTTTACCCCATGCAGAACAGCAAGCACCGCATGTCACCCCGTGCAGAACAGCAAGCACCGCATGTCACCCTGTGCAGAACAGCAAGCACACCGCATGTCACCCCGTGGAGAACAGCAAGCACTGCATTTTACCCCATGCAGAACAGCAAGCACCGCATGTCACCCCATGCAGAACAGCAAGCACCGCATGTCACCCTGTGCAGAACAGCAAGCACCGCATGTTACCCCATGGAGAACAGCAAGCACCGCATTTTACCCCATGCAGAACAGCAAGCACCGTGTGTCACCCCATGGAGAGCAGCAAGCACCGCATTTTACCCCATGCAGAACAGCAAGCACCGCATGTCACCCCATGCAGAACAGCAAGCACACTGCATGTTACCCCATGCAGAACAGCAAGCACCGCATGTTACCCCGTGCAGAACAGCAAGCACCACATGTCACCCCATACAGAACAGCAAGCACTGCATATTACCCCGTGCAGAACAGCAAGCACCGCATGTCACCCCATGCAAATGTAGCACATTTGCCAGTCATTAGTTTCATCATTTTTTTATACCCACAAAACACCCTTCTTTCAAAATTGTTACTCATGTATGCAGGGGAGTGGATTTTGAGCAAAATATTTTGGCAAAATGTTTCTATTGGCACTTATTTACTCATACTTTTTTCCTGAGGGGGCTGTACTGATTACTATGTGATAAGTATCTGCCATGTTATAGCCAAGCTGATAACACTGAATGCAATATTTTCCCCCGCCCCTGTGGCACATAGAGTAAAACCCTGACTGTAACCAAGATGACGGAAGTATATTACTGGCTCAGATACTGGAGGTACTAGGTGTGTGGTGGATAGGAGCTGCAATTGTTGATGGGGGTGGCTAGGCTTCAAAATTGCTGGCTCACCAATTCTGAGAGGGAAAGTAGTGGTTTTGCCTGCTAGTTGGTACTTCCCAGTCATGGGACCTGTGGTGTGATTGCATGACAGAATGACATTGAATATGCCATGGGGGCTTCCCAGTGATGGGACCTGTGGTGTGATTGCATGAAAGAATGACATTGAATTTGCCATGGGGGCTTCCCAGTGATGGGACCTGTAGTGTGATTGCATGACAGAATGACATTGAATTTGCCATGGGGGCTTCCCAGTGATGGGACCTGTGGTGTGATTGCATTACAGAATGACATTGAATATGCCATGGGGGCTTCCCAGTGATGGGACCTGTGATGTGATTGCATGACAGAATGACATTGAATATGCCATGGGGGCTTACCAGTGATGGGACCTGTGATGTGATTGCATTACAGAATGACATTGAATTTGTCATGGGGGCTTCCAGTAATGGGACCTGTGGTGTGATTGCATGACAGAATGACATTGAATATGCCATGGGGGCTTCCCAGTGATGGGACCTGTGGTGTGATTGCATGATAGAATGACATTGAATTTGCCATGGGGGCTTCCCAGTGATGGGACCTGTGGTGTGATTGTGTGACAGAATGACATTGAATTTGCCATGGGGGCTTCCAGTGATGGGACCTGCGGTGTGATTGCATGACAGAATGACATTGAATATGCCATGGAGGCTTCCCAGTGATGGGACCTGTGGTGTGATTGCATTACAGAATGACATTGAATTTGTCATGGGGGCTTCCAGTAATGGGACCTGTGGTGTGATTGCATGATAGAATGACATTGAATTTGCCATGGGGGCTTCTCAGTGATGGGACCTGTGGTGTGATTGCGTGACAGAATGACATTGAATTTGCCATGGGGGCTTCCAGTGATGGGACCTGCGGTGTGATTGCATGACAGAATGACATTGAATATGCCATGGGGGCTTCCCAGTGATGAGACATGTGGTGTGATTGCATGACAGAATGACATTGAATTTGCCATGGAGGTGGTCTGGATTTAACCAATGCTATGTGGAGTGACACTGGTGATGTCAGCAGTTACTTCCAGTTAGGGTATAATAAAATAAAGCCCTGGCATTCAGAACAATGTGCTCTTGCATTCTCTACCCAGAGTTTCTCCTTCCTTTCCCCAAACTGCCTGCAAAGCCACCATAGTTCCGAGGACAGCATGACAAACATTAAGTTAGGAATGATTCGAGCAACACAGAGTAGCTGGTGGTCAGTTAAAAAATATGCAAAGAAGTGCAGGATATTTGTATTGTGATTCCACATAAATATTGTTATTTCAGTACTGATACTCTGTGAATAAATTGCTTCACCAGCAAATTAGTATGCAGAATGAGCAGGAACAGCATCCCCTACCGTCTATAAATTATGAAGCAAAACAAACTTTTCAGGGGTGTAGAACAGTGAATCTCAGAACATTTTTTGAATGCAGGGTTATAAGGGATTGCAACTAGCATAAGTTGCATTAGTTTCACCTTGTCATGTCCTACAAAGAAAGGCTGTCACTGACATGAAATAGGTGAGATGAACAGTGGCGTCTCAGTTACAGCAAACTTTTA
This sequence comes from Protopterus annectens, assembly GCF_019279795.1. NCBI lineage: Eukaryota > Metazoa > Chordata > Ceratodontiformes > Protopteridae > Protopterus > Protopterus annectens. The sequence goes on along the minus strand of NC_056751.1, from coordinate 777,942,616 downwards.
TTCTGACCTGTATTATGTAAAGGCAGCATGCAAGAATGACTGATAACATAATGCATTCGATAATAACAATGAGACTGTGATGGGATTTGAACTATGTTATGCAGAAATTATACCGTTCACACTAGGTCATGCTTTTAAAATCCAAAAGAAATTGGATTTCTGTCTTTCCAAGTCATCAAACTTCTTTCTTGTTAATTTATTTTTTATTGTATGCAGTTTAAGATGGATTCATAAAGGCTACCACAAACAAAATACTATGTGCACACTTTGCGTAACCCTCATGAGTTACTAAACAGTACAAGCATTGTGTTAGGACTTTTCTTGAATTCAGAAAGTGTAAACTCTGCGGTAAAATTTATGAATCCAGCTGTTTATTAACATGATGAAGTAATGAAAATGAATAAACGTATACAGTAAGAAATAGCAGCAAACATAAAACTATAAAACTAGGAAAGCAAGCTTGCAGTCTTGGCTGCCACTACTGACAAATAATATGACAGAGAAAAACAGATAACTGAATAAACCAATAAACTGAAAGGATCAGTAACTAGTTACAGTTGGAAGAAATCTTTTGTTTATTTTAATTATTCATTACCTAGCTGAATGAGACTTGCTTTCTGACAATTGTATGTCTTGTTTAGTTTAAATGCTTCTGTATATAGGTAAAAGCTTTTCACAAGTGATTGCTATCTTCTTTATAAACATTCACTGTTAATATGACTTGCTGTTAGTGATAGGTGAATGATATGATAACAGCACATCAAGGTAAACATCCTTTTCATGTTTAGCTACATGCGAGTATGCTTCAGCAACTGTGACTTGGACCATTTACATATAAAAACAGTGTAACCTCAATAAAATATAAATATCTATATCTATAGCTATTTCTATATCTATCTATCTATCTATCTATCTATCTATCTATCTATCTATCTATCTATCTATCTATCTATCTATCTATCTATCTATCTATCTGTCTGTCTGTCTGTCTGTCTGTCTGTCTATCTATCTATCTAGCTATCTATCTGTCTGTCTGTCTGTCTGTCTATCTATCTATCTATCTATCTATCTATATGTGTGTATGCAGAAAAGCATCAAAAACAAGCATTAAAACCATCACCTAGCAACATTTAAATTTACACTTTTCTAATTATTTTATATTTTATTTATTTTGCTGGCATTATCTATGAAGTAATTATATAAAAATCTAGATTTGGCTGCTTTCCATACAGAGGCTTTGTTTCTCCTTTCTTTTCTGAAAGTCATTATTGGCCTTCAAGATAATAATGGAAAATAATTGTTTTGTCATTTCCAAAGACAAATGAATATGTACGTAAAAACGTGCCTTGTTTAAATTCTGGTCAGTGTATGATATATGATTGCCATCAGGCTGAATTTCCAAAGTATACATAATATTAAGACATCTGTACCTTTTAGCACCTAGTTATCTTTAATTTTGGTTCTGTTAGTGCAAGAGGGTGACACAGAGCATTCATTTATCCTGTTTCAGTGAGGTACAGTGATAAAGTAGAGAGCTCTGTTGTTCACTTGTCCTTGATAACATATTATACATATTGGTAAGATACAGAAATGAAATCTTTGCTGGTCTTGTCTTGCTTAACCAATTTAATTGCTGTTTGAATATAAAGGTATTCCCAAGGGAATCACAGGCATATATGCAATTATTTTACTTTGTGTTTTCTTCTTAGACCAGAATATTTCTACTTATCTTGTTACCTATTTCCATGGGAGACATGAAGTCATATTCATGCAGATGATGAAAATCTCCAAAAATTATCTTGCATGAGGGTGAGAGTGGGCAAAGCTTTTGTGTGAAGGTGTCTTGGCAGAGTATGGATGTCCACAGGGGTTGTAGAAGCTTTGATGGAGGTGGAGGTGTATCTCCAGGTAGCCGGCTTACTATTTCCAGGCAGGCGGCTTACCTACTGAAATGCTGACTGCTTTGGCCGGTACTTCAGATGACCATGAGGCCGGTACTTCAAATGACCAGGATATTGACGCTGAACTGGCTGATATAACATTATGGACAGAATTGGTAATGACCAAAATTATGCTGCTAACACTTTTCTGGTCATAGATTCAGTGATAGCAGGACCACTTCCCATAGCAGGAATTCATGTCATATGCAACCTCCAAATAGTGTGATACAGAAAAGTGAAGACAGGTCATGCCTCTCAACCTGCAGATTTTGAAAATAGAAACAAAGGCCTTTGAAAAGTAGGAACATCCAGTCAAAAAATCTGGGCATCTAATTAGCATAAAATCTGAATATCAAATGGCACATAACTCTTCCTGTTTTTAGAAGGAATATGGTATACTACTTATAAACAAGATTAAAAAACAGAGAGTAACAAAAACAATGGAAAAATACAAGCACATTATCAAAGAGACAGTGTAAAATCTGTATACTTTAATGAACAGCATTGTAAATGTCTACCACTTAAAAGTAATGTATTTTTGCTTCAGAAAAAGGGAGATATACATTTTTGTAGCCACTAATATGTTGGTCATATAGTGTAGTTTTCTGTGTACTAGACATATTCAAAAATTAAATGGGATGAAGGGTATTCAAAAATTGTGTGATGGGTTAAATCAATCCTGAAAATAGTGATATACCATCAAAAAGAGAGACATCCTGTGTATAAGAAAATCAGTCCTGAAAATAGGAATGTTCCTTTAATATAGGGACAACTGAGAGGTCTGAGATAGTGGTAAGTAAGAACAGCTGAGAGGTCTGAGATAGTGGTAAGTAAGAACAGCTGAGAGGTCTGAGATAGTGGTAAGTAAGAACAGCTGAGAGGTCTGAGATAGTGGTAAGTAAGAACAGCTGAGAGGTCTGAGATAGTGGTAAGTAAGAACAGCTGAGAGGTCTGAGATAGTGGTAAGTAAGAAAAGCAGCAGAGTATAATGGGATGAAAGGAAAGAGCAAAACACCATGATAGGCGTTTACAGAGGTTGCTGCTCCACATAGACAGCAACGAAAGCTCCAGAAACTGACTTCTGGAGATCGGTGTTATGTTTTAATTCCTTACAGCCAAGTGATACCTCCAAGCATTTCTGCAGTTGCATCCTACTAACACTGCCAGGTATCAAATATTTCTTGTTCATATTTGCATTAATAATTCCAAAACCATGCAACATAGAAGGTATTACAGGATTTCCCATTAAAACTTACACAATAAACAACTGTATTGATATCTGACCTCTGTCTATTGCAGCTAAAGAGATATTGGATATTATCTGTATGCTGTTTGCATCATAATAATTTTCATATCTCTCTAAATATCTCAACAATCAAGTGACAAAGCCCGAACTGAATAGCTTCATATCAAAGCTTTGAAAAATATGAAGAAAATTGCTGCTGGCAGTATATAAGTTGTTTGAATGGTCACAGAATTCATATTGACTATAGTTATTGTGGCTTAGAAAATCCAGTTTAAGACATCGAACTCAGTGAATCCAACCATTGTAAAGGTTCCTTTGTGCTCCGCAGTTTGCCAGTTTTACTTTACTGGTAACTCGTGGGTCTAGAGATGTGAACATTTTGTTTGAACTGTAAGGAGATAACTACATTTTTTTTAAGCTCAGCCCACGCCTACTGTGAGTTACAAATATAAATTCAAACAAGCTTCATTAGAAGGAATGAGTTAACGACTTGATTATGAAATCCCTATGGAGAAATACATATGATTTCTGTGAAATATTATTAATCCCTCACAAATAAAGGTGATATATGTTGAGGATTACTCCAACGACCTACAAGCTAAATATCACAGACTTACTCCCATAAAACTGAATCACCCTGTAGCAAAAAAATTAAAAATCCTACCCATCCTTAATCACAGCCACATACTTGCTCTCAAATATTCCTCCTTACAAGCTGGTGACATCCACCCTAACCCTGGCCCACCTAAACCTAACTTTCCATCTACTACACACTCTCCACCCAACTCCCCTGATACCCTACTTAATTTTCCTAACTCCTTAAAAATTGGACATCTTAACATTCGAAGCTTAAATAACAAAATAACTAATCTCCATGCCCTTCTCAGTACTTACTCATTTGATATTTTCTGCCTCACAGAAACTTGGTTAAAACCTCGACCTCTGACAATGAAATTACCCCACCAGGATATAACATACTAAGAAATGACAGATTAAAGCGTAAAGGAGGTGGAGTGGCCTTACTCTTTAAAACAATCTTCTTATATCCTCTATACCCCATAACCCAACCCAAGATAACTCAGCTGAAATCTTGATCTCTAAATTTCAAATCAACTCCAACAAAGCTATATACATATTCTGCATCTACCTACCCCCTGGCCACAACATTACTAATATAGAAGATACCCTGTCCTGGATTTCCTCAACATACCCACAAGAAACTATTATTCTAGGAGACCTCAACACTGACTGGTATACTATCAACAATAATAATCCCTCTTCTTATATCAACCTACATAACTTTAAACAAACTATTACCTCGACTACTAGAATCAACAAACCCAACAACAAAGAGACCATCCTAGACTGGATTCTAGTCAATAAACAAAGAGAAAACTATCAAGTAGGAACCCTGCCAGATGATATCAGCGACCACTTGCCAACATATATCATCAGGCACAAAAATGACATAAACAAACCTCCCAAGTTTATTACTGCCAGAACTAAGAAACATTTTAATCCTGACTTATTTCAAATGGAACTAAATGCCTGCAACTGGAGTCCCTAAAAATCCTCCCACTAGATGAAGCTGTCAGCTACTTTAACCACAAATTCTTAACAATACTAGATACCCACGCACCCAAAAGATCTATTAGGATAAAGTTCAAATCTGCTCCCTGGCTCTCAAAAGACACAAAACAAAAAATACTTATAAGAAACAAATCCTGGGCTAAATGGAGAGCAACTAAAGATGTCTCAGAACACCTAAACTTTAGACAACTTCGTAATACTACTAAAAAAGCCATTCTCTCTGACAAACAAGCCTATTACAGTAAACTTCAACAATCTCACTCTAAGAATCCACAAAAATTTTGGACTGCCATTAATAACCTTCTACAGCCCGGCCACTCTAGTACCCCTCCACCCCTAGAGTCAGAAAACAAAAACAATCTAGAAATTGCCAATGCCTTCAATACCTATTTTACAGAGACCATTCAAACCCTGGCCACACAGCTAACTTCTACAAACACTAACCTACCTAATTCCCAGCATGACAATCTTCCTACTTTCAAGATAAAACCCATCTCAATAGCCTTTATCCAGAAACTAATTCACAAGCTAAAACCCTGTACACCCTCTGATGACAACCTTCCAGCAGAATACCTGCAACTTGCATCCAGAGCAATTGCTCATCCTGTAGCTATTCTCATTAACCGTACCATCTCTGAAAGCACTATCCCCAATCTTTGGAAAATCTCACACATCATTCCCTTACATAAAGGAGGAAACTCTAATGAGTACTCCAACTATAGGCCCATAGCACTACTCTCACCTAGCTAAGATCATGGAGAAATGTATCCATCATCAGCTAATAGACTACCTTACTAAAAATAACATCCTGGCCAGCTGCCAACATGGCTTTAGACCCTTTCACAGCACCACCACTGCCCTTCTATCTTTCACCAATACTATTAACTCCAACCGGAACAATAACTACCTCTCATCTGCTCTCTTCATTGACCTGTCAAAAGCCTTTGATATGGTCAATCACTCCCTACTTATAAATACCCTACAATCCCTCTCTCTGGATTCTAATTCTATCCTTTGGTTCAAGTCTTACCTCAGCAACCGTAAACAAGCTGTTTTGTGGCAAAATCACTTGTCTTCATATCTCCCTGTCTTACTAGGAGTTCCTCAAGGCTCTATTCTAGGACCCCTTCTCTTCTCTCTGTTCATAAATGATCTTCATGTAGCTATTCCTCAATCCACCTGCATACAGTATGCTGATGATTCTACTATCATCTGTTGTGCTAAGTCTCTTCCTGAGCTGAAATCTCTAAGCCAAACTGTCTTCTCCATAGTTGAAACATGGTTCAATAACGGGTGCTTACTCTTGAATGCCAAAACCAAATTACTTCTGATTACTCCCAACAACAAGACCCCTCCCATACAGTTCTCCATACTAGCTAGTAATGGAACCCTGATATCACCTGATCTGACCTGCAAGTTATTAGGAGTTACAATAGACAATAAACTCACTTTTGACAATCATATTAATAACACCATTAAGTCCGTTAACAGAAAATTAGGCTCCTTGTATAGGATAAGACCCTTCCTCACCCCAAAAGCAAGAACTACCGTTGCCCACTCTCATTTACTCTCTACCCTCCTCTATGCTTCTCGGATTTACACCAATTTAAAGCAAAACAATCTCAACAAACTTACCAAAGCCTACAACAGTATTGCAAGGTTTGTAACTGGTAAGCCCTATAGAACCCATCACTGCATTAACCTACACCAGCTTGACTGGCTTGAACTGCAAAATGCGCTGCTATTCTCACAACTAACAACTGCTCACAAAATCTTCTACCTTCCTAACAACACACCTACACTAAACAATCTTATCACACCCTATAACAATCTTCATTCCCTACGCTCCTCTAATAAACTCCTTGCTTATATACCCAAATCTAACAACTTAGCTGGTGACTCCTTGTTCTCCACCACCACAGGTAAGCAATGGAACATGCTGCCACCCAACCTTACCTCTATTTCCTCTTTTCCCCTCTTCAAACTTAATCTTAAAAATCACCTAAAACTTCAATGGTTATGCCCTTGCTGCAACCCTGACTAATAATACTCTACTACTAGCCTGTAACCTATCTTCTCTCTCTTCCTTTACATTATTACTCTGCCAATAAATGTTGTAAATGTTATCTTCCACATTTTTATACCAATGGTTTACTTTAAAATGTTACGTTAATTCCTTCCTAATGTATGTGGCATTGCTTATTATTTGCTTTTTTATATATTATTATTATTAAGTAAGTGGAGCTTTTCTCCCCGGGCCTCTACTGAAAATGGAAATATCTCCAGCTAGACTAGCCCGGTCAACAAATGTAAAATAAATAAATAAATAAATAATAAATATATGGCAAAATGTAGAATATTCCTCTGATGTTTTTTATAACTTATTTATTCATTTTATTTGCGTTTTGTTAACTTGGTGAGACCCAATATGCTTTTGAGCTAATTTCAGGGTGTTCTGAAGCGGTATTCATAATGAATAGAGGCCATTTGGAAGGACACTGTCGGAACTTCACTTACTCTTTCAGAAAGAGGTACTGTTGAGGCACTTCCTGCTGGATGTATGGACAGGAGAGACGATGAAGAAAAATTATGTGTGTGGAAGCAGACGTGGCGATGTTGAGGATTACTCATAATGAGAAAGAAGCAGTATTTAGAACCAGATTTAGAAATCAACATTTGTTGGGTCATTTGCACCTTCAGATGATGTCTAAACAAGGCTCACAGAGTTATTCTGCAAAAAATGCAGGCTGAAGGAGTGGCTGAAAATAAGGTCCAGTCAGTGCTCATGCAACAGCTGTTGCAGCTCTCCATGATGAGAACCTGCAAGGTGGTTTCCAAAACCAAGCAGTGGGAGGTGAACAGACATAGGATGGACTTGTGAGATCATGAACCAGACCACCAACGATAGCTAGTTCCACTGAACCAGAGTACAGAGCAAAGAATAGGAAATGTATGATGTCATGACAGTGTTACTAAAGATGGTGAAAGTATTCGTGTGGACAGAATGCACCAGATCGCAGTGCAACAATATGAAAGACTGTTTGTGTAGGTATCAAGCAAGAATGCTACAGTATCAAGCAAGAATGCTACAATATCAAATGAAAAAGCTACAGTATCAAATAAGAATGCTACAATATCAAATGAGAATGTTACAGTATGAAATAAAAATGCTACAGCTGTGAATAGGCTAACCATGTAGGGTCATGTGGTTAGCTCAGTGGGTGTTATAGTTCCTCAGCCCTGTAAGGGATACATTGTTACTGACATGTCTTTACAAAGATGTGATTTTTTTCATGCAGTTTCAAAAAGATGTGCTAATTTCAGAAAGCTTCAGTTTGTACTTGTTTGGTAAAGTGGAGTCCATTGTTGAAATGAAGCAGCAGTTTGACCAGTGTGGTCTGCAGATTATAGAATGAGCAATTCTAGGTGCTTTGGAGATTAAAGACAATCAAATGTCACATTTGGACAACATTGTGAATATGAGAAAGACTGCATTAACTATTCAAGCCCAAAGCATATCATCTCAATATGGGCATTTCATGGGATCATAGGATCATAGGAGTTTACTAGGCTATCAACCCAGAGGTCACTTCAAGCCCAGCCATTTCAACCCAATGTAATACCATAGATATGCTAGATTGTATTTAGTAATGACCGCCCATGTCCATTAGGTTTGTGGGAGGTATCCCCAGTAAGAATTTATGGTGCCCTATCCATTTATCCAGGTTCCTTTTGAACAGTAACATAGAGGTGCTCTGTTTCAGATGGATTGTTAGCCTATTCCAAAGACACAGTCTCTGGGAGACACGTTTATCCCTCCAGCATGTCCTATTTAAGTCACAGACCATACTTAGGTTTTTTGGATGGGTAATTCTAGTCCCATTTGATTTATGGATGTGCAGCAAGTTGATTATGTTTGGGTCTGAGACTGCTTGGTAAGCCAGTCATAAGTCTTGGCTAAGAAGTCTATACAATACAGAATATAGTGACAGGGACTTTAGTCAGTCTGTGTAAGGCAAATGCTGGTGTCTCTTGATCTTCTTTGTTAGAAACCTCTGAGGTCTCTCCATTTGCTGCAGGTGCTTTGTATGGCACATGTCAAATGGGGCATTATACCCAATTATGGGCCTGAATAGTGACAAGTATAGAGGGGTTATGACCCGCTTTCCTCTAGAGGTGATGCCTTTACTAATCAAGTGTGCTATGTAGAAAGCCTTCCTTACTACAGTAGACAAATGGTGGTCAAAGTTAAGGTTTCAGTCAATTTGTGATCCCAGATCCCTTACAACTTCATAGGTGCTTGAGGTATTGTTGTTGATTTGATAGTAAGAGGGGACATTACTTTTACCAAAGGGAATGATGATGCATTTCTTTGCATTCAGTTTGAGCCCATGACTAATATACCAGTCATTAGTCTGTGTAAGACCCTCCTGATCTATATAACATCTTTTGGTGATTCAATAATTGCAGTTAATTTGCCATCGTTCACAGTCTTGGTCAACCACAACCACTTAGCTTTGGGCTGAACTTCTGAGAAGTATATATCAAACAATATGAGGCCCAGCACTGACCTTTGTGTCACCCTACTGGTGACAAGTCTGCTGGTTGATGTGGAGTGACCTACTTTGATAGTGTGTGCTCAGTTTGTGAGCCAGTTGGCAACCCATCTTACAACAAAGGGGTTTACATTCAGTTTGCTAAGTTTAGCTGTAATGCCCGAGTGTGGGACTGTGTCGACAGCTTTTGCCAAGTCAAGTTATGCTGTGTGCACAGATTTGCCCTCGTTAGTGGCCCTGGTCACGTTTTCAAAGAAATCATTCAGATTTAACAGGCAGGATCTGCCATCAATGAAGCTGAATTGGGTTGGATCAAGGGTTTGAAGGTCACCTATGTCTTTATTTATGAGGTCCATAATTATATGTTCAATGGCCTTAGAGATGAGGCTGGTCAGACTTGTGGGTCTATAATTCCCCAGGTCAGTTGCTAGGCCACCTTTGTAGAGGGTAATAATAGTTGCTGTTCTGCATTCTGTAGGAACAAAGATGCCCTCAGAGGATTTGACATGTTGTCTTATTTGCCTGTTGAGGCTGAAGAGGGTGCTTTTCCATTGTTGAGGCCTCACCTTAGTTTTCTTGGGCAGCAACTTTTTGTGTTTGTTGTAAAGTATGTTGCTGCTGATGTCCACCATGGCTGCTTGCTTTTACTTGGGCTCTGACTTTGATCCTTTCTGGAACAGCTAAGTTTATAAACATGTGCAAGTGATTGTACAGGGATTTAGTGTAAGCTTTGGTGTAGCTACCACTTCCGGCTGGGAGTGAGGCTTGCAATGCATTTATACCTTCTCCTAAAATGGTATAGTTTGCCTTGGTGAAGTTTTTTAGTCTGGCTTCGCCCTTTGTGAGTTCTAGTGCTAGTGCCAGGTTGAAGGTGACAGATTTGTGGTCACATTTAACTAATGAGGGTCCGACAGTTGTGGCAGTGCATCTGTTTGTCATATTAGTGAGTGAGGGCCAGATCTAGTATATTTGTACCTCTTGTCAGGGTATGAACAATTTGTTCCAGGGCATTTGAGATAATGAAGTCAAGGAAATTTTGTACTAGTGAATTAGTGATAGAGTAGGTTTCCCAGTTGATGGTGGAATAATTGAAATCCCCCATAACCAGAGTGTTCAGGAACATTTGGATTGACTCCAGTTTGGTCAAGTAGGCTTTGTGCACTTCATGACCCATGGAGGTGAATCTATAACTGGTTATGTATTGAATGAGAGTCTTACCCACAGTTACCTAAACTTGGAGTAACTCCATGGAGTTGTCCAGTCTAACTAGAAAGGTGGTGAATTTATCTCTAATATAGATAGAAACACTATCTCCTTTGGTTCTTACACTTTTGTTTTGCAGTCTGAAGGGGTGGAAGGCATTGCATCCCTGCAAGGCCCCTTGGGGTACTGTCTGGGGCCTTGAACCAGGTTTCTATGACTGCACAGACATCTACATTTTCAAGTAATAGAACTGCTTTTAGGGTGTGCAGTTTTTGGTTTATGCTTCTAGCGTTTAGCAGCATAATCTTTATTTTGTTTTAACTGGCAAGTTTAATGTCGATAAGTTTGTTTTTGAGACGTTGACTAAAAAAGACACTATGGGGGAGGCAAGAGCATTTGCCAGCAGCCAGAAACCTAGTGATGCCAGATGTAAACTGTCTCTGGGAAAGCAGCAGAGTTTGTTGCCCATGTCTTCCCAGGCTGACATAAACTGGATCCCCTTTGAATTACACCAAAAGCTAAGTCAATTATTGAGATCAATATTTTTTTGTTTATACTATGGCATCATTCTAGGTGAAGGAAGAATGCTACTCAAGGCTAGGGACATACCTGCCTGGGACACATACTCAGACAGCTGAATCCTATCTCTCTTCAAATGGTCCAGTAAAATTTTTATTTATTATTTGTTTACTGGGAAAGTCCAACTTGGAATGAAGCCAATTTTCAGCAGAGGCCCGGGGAGAAACAGACACATGTCTTTGTAATATGGGAGGAAACTGGAGTACCTAGAGAAAACCCACACAAATGCATGGAGGACATGCAGACTCAGCAGAGAAGCCACTCCAGCCCAGAATCAGACTGGAGAACCTATTGCTGTGAGGTGACAACGCTACCACTGCACCACTGCCTCATCCAGGTTGTTCACTCCAACATGAACTATGACAGTCATAATGGTGGTTATTGTTGAGAGATCTGAGGGCATGTGTGATCTGAAAAATTCTGGCATCAGATAGGCAGCTAACTGTGACTTTCTCCTTGTCCAACTTGGTAAGTGGGACATCTATGGTTTCTCACTATGGAGTGTCCAATGACAAAAAAATGTGTTTTTTGTGTTATGCCTTACAGGCATGTTACTATGTGTCATGGGTGCTGTGGGGACTGTGTTAGTTGAAGCAGTCTTGTGTTTTGCAGGTCTCTGGCATTTCGGTAAGTTTTTTGAGAGAACCTTTGTCTATGCTGATTTTTATGTTTGATGTGTACTATGTGTATGAGTAGTGGTGGGTGGGTTGACACCCTCTTCAGTGTTACTATTTCAAGTGAGAGAGAGCAGGGATTCAAGATTATTGGTGTAGATACATCTCTCACACTGTGTACTAGAGTGAGTTATTAGTAGATCGTTGTCAGTGTACATGAGGCAATTGCTAGACTGCCCCAGGAGACCCAAGTAAAGAAGTTTGGCAATAGAAACAAGAGTAGTCCAACTATCTGTAATGCTCGGTTTAAGAATTTTTATCATGAAGGGGGGGCTTTTCAGGGCTGATCAAGGAGGTGTTCATTAGATGGATATTTGCTGGGGGGGGTTTACTGGTGGTTTAATAGGTCACAGTTCACCAGCAGCATTTCATAGACTTTAAAAGTACTAAAGGGTTGAGGGCTATGCAATTACATATTATAATTATGAATGGACAAAAATATGACATGAATAGCATGAGTTGGCATACATTTTAGAAACAAAATAAATCCAAATAGCTCCACAAACTGCATGTACTACTATTAATCCAAACTGCAAATAAATCAAATAAAAAGCATGAATGGTTTTAAAATCCAATATGTTCAACTTTTAACATGATAATAGCAGTAAAACAATAAAACACATAATAAAACGTACAACTGGTAAGCACTTTCATTCCTACAAAGAACTTCTTCAGACCAAATTGCAGACATTCCAAAAACATTTTTAAATACTTTCAATAAAATCACGACTAGATTTAATGACCTAACCCTTTCCTTTTCAGAGCAATCTTGTAGTTCTTCCTTTCATTCATTCCAGGGGAATTGCATGCATTTACCCTTACCTGCCAACAATAATCTTTCCAATGTAATTCTTCTTCAGCTTCTAATCTAACATTATGATTAATGACTTGATCTATTACTGAACACTTAAAATTCACTTTATTTATATCTTCATTGTGTTTTTGCATTACATGTTTATCTAAACCATTATTTAATTCCATGATTTTGACAGTCCTTAAATGCTCATACATTCTTTTATTAAACGCCCTGGATGTCCTTCCAATATAAAATACAGACCAAACCCCACACAAAACAACATAAACAACAAACTTAGGCTTACAATTATATTCCTGTAATAGTTTAATGTTATTATCTCTTGCTTTTATCCTAACTTCTTTTTCTTCATCACATAGTGACAAAATGTACAGTTTCCACATGTCATCATTCCTTTATTATAGTCATCTGACTGCTTATTCATTTGACTACTCCTATAAAAATACTTTTTAAAATGCTTCCCTTTTTGGACACAAATACTGGGTATCCTCCTTTTATACTTTTTAAGTCTGGAAAATTAGTGAAAAACTTCCAAATATTTTTTATTATTTGTTTAATGTTGCCTTCATCTACTGAATTTTCTAAGAAATATGCTAAAGCATAATCGTTCATATTTTCCTGTATTCTTCCGATCTTTTTTCTAAGTCTGTTGTTTTTCATTTCCTTTATTTTTTTTAAAGGGGGGGGGGTTGTATTAGCTTGTATGTGCGTGTAGGGAGTCTTATATTTCAATTATTTTGCACATGATGGATGCATGCATTCATATATATTTGTTTAACAATTA